>NC_090620.1:3685616-3720178 GCF_004359215.1 Bremia lactucae
AAAATGTCATCTCTATAGATAACACTTAATATGTATTGCGAGCGTATCTTTCTAGATACCTCGCGTAACGGATGACGCTAGGCGTCATCCCTCCTAATGTGAATGCACCCATGTGCATCACATTCACAAGGGTTGGTCACAAATGTGCACCACACCCGAGTGTTGGGTCTGATTACTTATATTTAGTAATTGACCATCCCCTTAAGTACACCAAGTGTACTTAAAGGGGACTGTGTAACATGGGGGCAACTTTAGCCCGTTACACTTGTACAAGTCGGCAGTGCCCCGTTACACTAGAGGTAAGTTGTCCGTTTATAGACTCTAATCCCGCCTGCTTTAGTAATAATATATTAAATTAAGCACACTTTATACATATTTTTCGCGTGTACATACCTCCAACTGTTCGACTGTCGACATGTACACATGGCTACTAAGCCGCTTACACAAAGTGCGCTCTGTAAAGAAATTAATCCCTTTCTACAACACAAAAAAACAGGTCAATACTTCTCATTTAGGGAACCACACCCCTTCTAGCCACACTCCCTCCGTCAGTTTGTTTTAATTAAATAAAAACTACAGATTAAAATAAACAGTTTCTTTCTTCCGCTATATCGCAAAATTGACAATTATTCCTTTCGAGTCGTCTTTAGATCCCTTTTGGAGTTTGGTACCCCACACTGCTAAATTACATTTGGGAACCGACGTAGCGACACCCCTTAATTTTCTACCTCTGTACCAATTAGAGTAGCGTTATGATAGCAACTTATTGATAGCTAGAATACATATTGAGAAACTTTATGCAGACCTTCCCAGCCTCAGTAGCTCGACAGGTCTGCAAAAAGACTTCGCAATAGATGCGTACTTTCATGCTAGATAGCACGATGCTTCTTCAACAAAACAAAAGCCGAAAAAAAATGAAACATACGGAAATTGTGGCTCATGGTGTATTCAAAAAAGAGCACCAGAATTCGCCTATTTGAAGCACCTCCGCAAAATTTGGTAGAAGTATAGTAAAGAGAATTTATCCGTAGCCTGAACTCCAAAGACTAACTAACATGCATGTTCTTATCGCTTATTTCCTGCTCAACTTCTCCCTCGCTGCTCGATTTGCTGCTCTTTCTCTTCGCTCGTTTTATAACTTGCCAATCAATTGCGGGCGCTCTAGGCTTTTTCTCACCTTTAAAACCCGTACATTTAACTTCGCCAAACGAAAACACGGTTTTTGATGAGCCCAGGGGCATCAGAACCATAACACTACTCTCATGTAGATAGAATGTGTGGCTACAGCGATTCCCTAATTTAATTTAGCGGGTGTGATGTTCCAAAGGTCAAAAGGGTGACCTTAAGACAATTCTACAGGACCAACTGTTGATTTCTGGATGCAGTGGAATGATCCATACAGTCGAAATATTTTATATGACGTTTTAACTCAATACAGACGGGGAGGGTGTGAGGTAATACCAAAAGGTTTGAGGCTATTCCGGATCCCTTCATTTGTTATAACGAATGTTTCTTACTGCCTCTTGATGGCCTTCTGCCAGCGTGACATGTGGGCGTGGAACACTTAATTTAGAATGGAGAGCCAGCCAGTTCAAACCATTTATCATATAAGTAACGAGCTGATCCTCGAACTTCTCGCGTAGTGCAACTTATGCAGCGCGACCTTGTTATGGTCATTGCGCGCGCGTTCTTTTAATCGATCAGGGTTACCTGGTTCTAAATTTTTTTTTAAAAAGCCCTTGCAATGCGATATTAGACACCACAGTGTGTCTCTCTCTGGCCGTAAGAAAACGTACCTAAAGTACTGCATTTTAATTGTCATCTATCATGCGATGGGCAAAGAAGGCTGGCTACACGACATATGGAATTAAATGGCCGATACAAATTGATGCATCCTAAGGATACTTGCAGCCGTCGAATCGATTGTACATCCTCATCTCTGCCATTTTTAAATTACCTGCTTCAGCTTAACCTTATCGAAGTCTGACAAAATGAACATTAGTGCTACAATAATTGCAGCTGCCACTATCGTCGCAGGCGTCACTGGTAATACTGTCCACACGTCAAGGCAGCTCATTTTAGGAGGACACACTGCTGAATCGTCACAGCAGTATGTCGTCGGCCTTTGTGATTCTCCGAGCCAAAACAGCTTTTGCAGTGGTGTTCTAATCACAAAATCCCACGTACTTACCACGTCAACGTGCGTTGACCAAGTTTGGGATGGTATATCAATGTATGCGGCGATAGGTGCGCGCTTCAATACGGGCTTGAATTTTTCCAACGGCATGCAGAACGGCGAACACATTAAAGTAGAGACGATCCAGATCCACCCAGAGTTTAATAACGACACCACATCGTACGACTTTGCTCTATTGACCCTCCGAAAAGCGAGCCAATTTACTCCCATCCAACAGCCTACAGCGGATGCTAAGCCTGGAATGTATTTAAAAGCCTTTGGCTCGGGCTCGCCGACTTATCCTGATGCATTACTTCAGGTTGTCAAGCTTGAGGTTTGGAGCAACGACCGTTGCGATGATACATATGAAATCGATGACTCGATGATCTGTGCGGGAGGAGAGAATGGCAAAAGTACTTGTATTGGTGACATCGGTGGACCGCTAGTACATGAGACTAAGTCGGGCGACGTTCTTATTGGTCTGGTCAGCATGGCCGAGTGCGGTAACGAAGGCACACCTGACGTCTTCTCTCGTGTGTGGTCCGCCAGGGATTGGCTAATTGAGTGCATTGAGTCAGACATGCTACTTTGATAAGAAAAAAAAAATTTAAAACCCTAAAAGTATAAATCGAGACAACTTTTACGTCTGATGCGGCGTGTACATTACCTAGAATTTATTTCCAAAGAAGCCTTAGCTTAGCTACCAAAGGTTAATTCTAAGGCTTTAGATTTGAGAAAAAAGATAAACTGTAATATATATTAAGTTCCCACGTAACGTTCATCTATCTACGACTGACTTAATTATATTAATTACTAACTATGTATGGCGCCTACGTGTGCTATCGGACCTTACCTCCCGGTTCACATCATAAAATGGGGACAGATAATTCTGATTATAAGCGACAAATATACATTTACTCAAACATCTAATAACTACAAAGACACCCATTTTTTATCGCAAATTTGTGCATTTCAACACGAATCGTGTAGTCGGGCACATCTTAATGCGGCCACGCTCTACTTAGACACACACCGTAGCACAGCGAAAAGGGTTAGACCGGCTTCTCTTGCGTGCAGTGAGGTAGTTGTGGTGGGCGCCTTAGCGACCTCATCCCGCACTAAGTATTCTAGTAAAGTGTCGTCACGGGAGCGGTAATCCGGCTCCTCGTGCGCTCTTACTAAGTATTGAGTTGTTTTCAGACTGATTTATATTGAATCGCATTAAATATAAATAGCTATATCTACCAATCAAACATTTCATTTCTGTCGATAACACTAATATGTAATGCGAGCGTATCTTTCTAGATACCTCGCGTAACGGATGTCGCTAGCCGTCATCCCTCCTAATGTGAATGCACCCATGTGCATCACATACACAAGGATTGGTCACAAAATGTGAGCCACACCCAAGTGGTGGGTCTAATTACTTTATTTAAGTAATTGACCATCGCCTTACGTACACCAAGTCTTCCTAACGGGGACTGAGTAACATTATGGCAACTTAGCCTGTTACAAATCAAGCTAGATGTCCACATTCTCTCAGCTGGCATGGTCATGCAGCAGCAGGACCACGACCAATTCACCGCGGGGAAGACGGTGGAACAACATTGAATGTGGTAGCTGCTGCAAATGGCTATAAAATATTCACCAAGTCCTCATACAAGCAACAGATAAACGACAAGTTGTTCCTACAAATGCGATCGTGGAGGCGTAGATCGAAATCTCCGCGGAATTGTCCAAGAAACAAGAATTCGGAAGGCGAAAGGCAGTTCACTCATTGATTGTCTTTTCAAAGGTGTTAGACACGATTCGAAAGGTGGAGCTACGCATCATGGCAGAGTGAGTTCACCGAGGAATTTAACGTTCACATTTACAATCTCCTCCCAATTACAGACGGCACCGGGTCCTTAACAAATACATGCAAAGAGCATAACCACGGACCTCTAACCGCCAGGACCGCTCATCGAGTTCACATTCGTTTCTCGGAGTCTCATGCGAAAGAATTGCTCAAATTTCTCAGACCGGTATGAAAGCAAGGCATGGTTTAACCATCATGCGAGAGCAAGGCCAGCAACTGGAAATCACTAAGAGAAAGCTTTGAAAATTGAAGCAAACGAATGCAATCGGGAAATTCGATGGACAAACTCAAATGGACATGCTGTACAAGACCTTCACGGACGTTAGGTTCGGAAAAAATATCGAGGAAGATTCCAGTGGGCGCATCATACATTTGTTCTTCGCTTATCCAAAGAATGTGGAACTCTAAAGGAAGAACTGCGTTGTCTTGTCACTGGATTGCACTTATGAAACAAACAAGACGAGATTTCCTTTGCTCCACGCTGTTGGAAATACCATGCTATATCCCAAGTTCTCGGCGCCTTCGTTGTCATGAAGAACGAGGATGCTGACTAGTATGTTACCGCGATCATTTTTTCCAAAGACTTTTCCACGCCGACCATCAGTTATATTTGGTCAAATGGTTGCTCTCTTGAATGTTTTGCAGATATTGTTTTCTTTGGTAGCTATCCTGCTTTGCATTTGGCTCATTGAGAAGAACGTCGTCGCCAAATGCAAGACCCACTTTACTGGAAAGGATGATGGGGGGAAAGTATTTTCGAAGGATAGGAGAGCGGTAACATGCCATCCGTTGATTGTGATCAGTAATTTACCGCTATCTTCTGAGTGATTCCTTGTTGTGCAGGTGGTTTACTCAAACACAATCGAGAAGTTCGATGTAAATTGGGACGTTTTCCAGCTTACATGGACAGAACGCTACACGGGATCTGTAAAGTATCCAGCCAAGACGTGGTCGACCCCCATAAGGAAAAAATCAATTGAGCATGAACAGATTAGATTCGGCACTTCGGTCACGTAGTCACTTCACGCGGATAAGGTGCCCACGATATTGTGAAAGAGTTCATCGCAAGCAGTATGGAAACTCTGTTTGGGTGTTGCGAGCGGATAGTGAATCCATAGAAAGCTCTCAGATCAAATTCACCACGGAACTGGCAAAGTAACTAATGAAAATTATACATTTCGCACAGCCGACCCCACGTCGTGATATCTTTCAACATATCAACCGGAAATTTCATATTACGCCCTTCGGAAAGTATTTGAACATGTGAGTCTTAAGCATTCCTTTCGTCCTACGTTTCTTAAATCACTAAAGGTTCGCAATGACAGCTGGAGAAAGCACGACGTCCAATGGCAACCGGCGCGAAGCCATGCTCTTTTACTTTTGCTACCACCTGAGGAACCCTTGCGAATATCAGTTGCGGCAGATCATCGCAAGCGGGAGGAGAACGATTTTGATGTTCATTGGCACTTTCATCAAGTCCCTCCAGTACGATGTCCATTGCATGCCACACAGATGATGCTTTGCCAGTAATTTTTAAAAAACTACGAGACAATTTCAGCCAACTGCCTCGATATCAGAAAGAGCAGTTTCGGACGACCTGGAAGAGTAATTACAGGTATTTTGGGCTCTTGATTATTTTCCGTTTGATGTTGCGATGTTGTCTAAATAAGCAAATACCAGAAGTCCTCAAAGAACCGGAGGTTGCTTGAACGAGAGAAAGACCAAGCAGAACGAGCAGCAAGACCTCGACGCGAGAAGTCCTTCTCAATTTTAATACGAGGTGAGGATGTCTCTTAGGAAAAGGAAGGCGCCGACGTGCGGCGCTTGTCATCATACGGGACACCGACGTTCATCTGCAGCGTGCTTCGAAATGTACATAGCCGAAGTCAATCTTTTGCAACAATTTAACGTCATTCTCGACGATTCTCAACAGCAACAGCCAACTTTCCAACTTCCGACCCTTAAGTATCCATTATTAACCTACCATATATAGATTTTACAAGACAATCCCTTTATTTCGGGCACTTCGGCTGGCACGATGAGAGCTTGATGTGACAGTGCGCGCATGCTGGGTCATCTTTGCAAGATGTCACAAATAATCCATTCCGACTTTTCGTGCCACTAGTTCACCTAATCACTCAAGCGCACGTGTTTCCATACACGGCGCCCAAGATGCCACCTAAAAGGGGCCACGTTGGTGGGTCGTCTGCGAAGACGCCCACTCAACCTCTCACTAAGCGCTCGCGCCGCGTTAATTCGCCGGCCGCGTCTAATGCCTTAGTCGGAACGCCGACAGCCACTGCTGCTGTCGCGTTAACAGGGCTAAAGGATCCATTCCACTTTAACAGTGAGGATGTTGATCCGTCGCTCATTGTCGACTACAATGAGTCGACACCGTTGCCGCCACCTCAAAGTAGTGATGCGGACAACGAGCTCGTGAGGAATGACGATGGCGCATTATTGCCCATCCAAACTTCTCTCATGGCTCACAACATGGAAACAGCAGCATTTACGAATGCTGTCTCGTCGTCTGCGCTAAATAGCGCAGCGACAGGTAATGAGAGCGCTGCCGATAAAGGCGCAGCCGCTTCTTCGTTGGGTTAACCACAAGGCCTTATGCTCAGACCATAATCCATAATATTTCTGACATAGAGGATTCGGAGCCAAAAGCTCCACAGACGACACGTATACGTGCTTAGTCGGTGTCACAAGCCAGTCGTTTAGAGTGTGGCTATGTGACGGATGTCATTCCAAAGATGCCCTCTCTAACTAAATGGCATTATTTAAACGGGCCAAGAGCGTCGCTCCTAGAGCGCGCTCTTGCAGACGCACATAAATATTATGGCGTCTTTAAAATCCTGGAGAACTCAGGGAAAATCGCTTGGGTGTATTTTCCCGATCCCGGTCGTGTTACGTTCAAATGAAACACCCGACCAATACGAGGTGGAATTTCAGCTTCTTATTCATCCGCATTCCGATGTGATGAAACAGCGGTCGCAGCGAATTATTTTCGCCCGCTTGCGTGTGAAAGAAATCATGGGCGGTACTGTACCCCCTATTTCTTCTGATAATGCTGCTTTTGGTAGTCCATTTGAGACTAGTAAAGAGGCCTCAGCTGATGCTCCTTTTCATAGGCAGCCACCAAGCCGGGCACATCAATACGTAGGGTATCGATCGGTTCCCAAGCGTCAAAAATCTTCGGGTGACCTTTTTGATTGGACGAGGATCTGATATCTTTGCATTCACAGACGCTGGGCAAGCAACCTTCCAACAAGGAAACGTTGATTCCACTCGAAATAATCCGTGCAGCGGTGCCTGATACAAGTGACGATCTCGCCCACCTTATCGCGGCTGCCTTACCTTCGTCCGTTCAGTCGCATGCGTTAAACGCTACTGAACGACGTATTGCGGATCTCGAGAGTCAACTCTCCCGACTGACCTCGGATCTTTATGATGTCCAAGTGAAGGCTCGTCGGGGTTATAAGCGCCTGAAGACTCGCTTGGACCTTTTTGAGAAGATAATGCTGAGAAATCCTCGTTACTCGCGTGATGTCCCGCCTCTTCGCGGTCGGAGGAGTCGATCAGTTGATTTTTTTTTACCGACGCTCGACTCAGAGTCGGCGTCACCATCGGTCTCCTTAGACGGATGGGGGAACCTGACATCATCTAAATCTACATACCGTTTCAGACGACCCACATATAATACGGGGTGCGTCTTCATATACGGGGAAAGGGTGAGCCTATAATTCAGGTCTCGAACCTTTTCGACCACCGTAAAGGGCCCAATGAAACGCGGCAACAACTTCGTAGCACCTCCAGATAGTTCAGAAATTGCATTTTTAGGTAGGATAGCAGTACATAATAGTACTAATTCACCCACTCTAAAGCGTTCATTATTTTTGCGACCATTTCGGTCCGCATATTCTTTCTGCTTGTCCTGGGCGCTTGCCATTGCGTCACGGACTTTACTTGTGATGGCTAATCGCTCATCCACAAAGCGTTGAGCCTCGCTCACGCTTTTAGCATCCAGCTCGTCTATGACACCGCCGAGAGGTCAGTCATAGGACATTGTTTTATTGACGGCTGCCAAACTGACAGGGTCACCAGGGCAAGTTTCTGTCGTTGAGATGATACCCTAGCGGGTCATCGTCATAGTGACGAAACTATGTCCTTCTTTACTCCGAGCATAGTGAGGGGCCCTCCCCCACGAAGACTTGGGCTGTGCACAAACGAGACGCGCCCGAAGATGGTGCAGTTCGTTGATCTAAAACGGTCTCTCACCCGTACTGGCGTAGACACTGTTGTTTATAGCGAACTCCACATAGGGCAATTGCTTGCTCCACTCTTTGGGAGTTGCTATAGTGCGTGAGACATCCGCCACGACTCGATTGACGCGTTCTGTGGGGCCATCGGTCTGGGGACGATCTGCAATCGACATGTGGATTTGCTACCTAGCGGCTCGAGCACATGTCGCCACAAACCAGACGCAAATCGTGGATCCCGGTCCGATCCTATGGACTTCGGCATCTCGTGTAGTCAATAAACATGATCCAGGAAAAAGAGAGCTGCCTCCTTGCCTGTGATCGATGTCTTACATGGTGCAAAATGCACCATTTTGCTCAGTCTGTCTACAAAGACGACAAGCCTCGTCCGACCCTAATGATCGGGCGGCATGCCAAACATGAAGTCCAGACTTACTGACTTCCAATAAATGGTTGGAATCGGTAGCGGCTTCAGAGGCGCACTGCTGGACAATGTAGGCTTAATAAGCTGACACTGTTCGCAAGAGCGAATATAGTTGGCCACCCATCTATATAGATATGATCACCAAAATTCCTCTGACACTCGTAAGAATGTCTTTTCACGGCCCAGATGCCCACTAGATGGATCATCAGCTTGAGATCTGTGTCATATGAGGCACATAGATTCTCAAGAGATCACAAGGTGACAGCTGATGCCATAACAGACCATTGCTGTAGCTAAAGCGATTTCGCTTAGCTTTCAGGTGCGATGGAAGGGAAACCTTTCGTCCACCGAAGTGATCCAACAGCAGGCGACAGTGGTCGTCTTGACTGTAGCTCTCTTTGATTTCAGAGGCCAATGAGCTCGTCACGTGGTATGTCTTCATGGCTGCCAATGTTGGCGGCTGAAATTGTGCTTTAGCACTAGACACGCTTTCCTAGTGTCTTACCTCGAAGTCTGGTCTGCGCGATAAAGCGTCAGCCAAGACATTCGACTTACCCGGTCTGTGTTCAACTTTAACATTAAATTCAGAGAAGAATGTAAGCCATCTTGCCATTCTAGGCGAGAGGTGTGGTGAGTTTATTGCGGTCCGCAGTGATGCGTGATCCATATAAACCACAAATGGTTCGGTGCCCAATTGGTGCACACGAAACTTGACAATATCATGCTTTATTGAAAGTAGCTCTTTGTCATACACAGGGAAATTCGGGTCCGTGACTAATAGCCGGGACTGATAAGAGATGACGCGGTCAACGCCGTCGTCATCCTTCTGCATAAGTGCGCTGCCGATTGCAAAATTACTTGCATCGCAGATGACGCAAAATGGCTTATCCGTGTCTGACAATGCCAAGGCCGGTACCTCTAAAAGAGATTGCTTCACTGATGTGAACGCATCATCCTGTTCTTTAACCAAACCCATTCTGTGTCCTTCTCACGGAGGTCAGATAGTAGTTTAGTTTGCTCAGCATAATTCTTGCTTATTTATGCAAGTAATAAGCGAGCCCTAGGAATTGGCGCAAATCCTTCACATGCCGTGGGATTGGCCATTCCTTAACCAATTTTACCTTGTCTGGGTCTGCTCGTACACCATGTGTACAACGATGCAGCCCAGCACAGGTACCTCGAGGGACCCCTATGACGCACTTTTGCAAGTTGACGTATCAATGTGCTTGATGCGTTTGTAGAATGTCGGATTCTCGGCCAATGCTATTGAGCCTTGGTTGTCCTCATAGATCTTGACCGCATCGCTTCTCGACATCTCAACGAGCTCACACAGAAATGCCTTTAGCCACACCGCTTCTTGTGCTACTTCTGGCAACGCCATGTGTTCGACTTCCGTAGACGAAGTGCCACAGTGCGCTGCTTCTTGCTTTTCCAGCTGATACATCCGCCGCTCATCAAAAATGCCACTGGTGCTTCTTCTTGACTCTGTGTCTCCAGCCCAGTCTGCATCCGTGTAGCCTTGAAGTCCCTTGTCACTTGATGCTTGAAACTTGATACCATGCAATTTGTGCCTTGTATATACCTGAATACTCTCGTGAGTGCTTGCTAGTGTGTCGGACATAAAACTGTAGCAAATTGGCTGATCACTGCTACTACCGCAGCGAGATCGGGGCGTGTATCGACCGTAAAGTACATCAGGTAGCCGACAGCATTTCTATATGGTACCCCAGCCATGGACTCGTTGTGTTTGCAACCTCCTTCGCACATAAGCTTTTTTTTGTCAGCTTGAGTCCCGGATCCTGTGTATTCGTGCATAGTAGGGCCCGAGAACGGGCTGAGCAATAGAGTCGCACAAGCGTCATTTAGACGCTGTGTTGTAGAGTGATATTGGAGTATGTCTCCACTCTGGACAAGTTAGCTGATATCATGACGAAGCCTATTCCAGCGACGCAGTTTTGTGTGCTTCGGAGCAAACTTGGTATTCAAGCGTCTCCCTAATCGTCGAGTCGAGTGAGAGTGTTAGCTAGGAAGCGACTCGACTACATCAAGATAGTACCCATAATTACCATTATATACCGGTAATGACGTCACAGTGTGACGTCATGGGGATGACGTTAGTAGATGACGTCAGTAGTTTCTAGAAGGTTCTATGAGCTATGATTGGAGAATCAATGATTGGCTTCGAGGTAGCTATAGGTTGCGAACTAAGGACCTTAATATATTCACTTTGCATTTCGCCAAGTAGTGCTCACTTGACCTTAGCATAAGTCAAACAGTGGGAGCTGTGCGATGGTTGCGCACCTGGCAAATAAACGCGAGTGAGCTTCATGCAAAAGTCGCCTCATCACGCAAATAAGCTGCTAGAAGTCATTCAGAGTGACGTGAGCGGTCCTATGCAGTCAGCGACTTTTAGCGGTAAGTGGTACTTCGTCACATTTACAGATGAGTACTCGCACTTTACCAGTGTTCTTGTTACGAAGCAAGTCGGAGGTCTCAAACAAGCTCGCCAAGTTTGTTGCGTTCACTGAGACTTAGACCGGCGGAGTTGTCAAAACTCTTCGTTGAGACAACGGTGGTGAAAACACTTCGAGCGTATTGGCCAAGTTCTGCAAGCGTCGTGGTATTGAGCAAAAATTCACGCTACCCTACGCTCGCAACTGAATAGGGGGGGGGGGCGAACGCATGAATCGTACACTCGTGAATTGCGCAAGATGTATGCTTGAGCTCGCTGGACTGCCGAAATCGTATTGGGGCGAAGCATTCATGACCGCTACCTTCCTTCGCTACCGCTGTCCAACGCGAGGTATTGTATGGAAAAGTCACTATATCAGGTTTGGACCGGGAGGAAACCAGCGCTGGCAAATCTAAAGGTGTTTGGCTGCCATGCATTTGTAACAGTTCCAAAGGAAAAACGTCGCAAGATTGACTCTCGAACGGTACGCTGTCCATTTCTCGGCTACTCGAAGCATGAAAAAGCATATCGTTTCGAAGAAAGATTGAGAATGGCCGTGTACTAGTGAGTTTGATGCAAAATTTATGGAAGACATGTTTGACAGTGAGAGATGCGTCCGCCAGAATAGCGCGATTGTTGTTCAAGAGGCTGATGAATTGGCCGATGACGACTCTCCACAACTCGAAGAAACTGATCAAGAGAATGAAGAATGTGAGCAGAGCGAAGAAATGGAGCCTGGCACCAAGCGGCACGAAAGGACTCAATCGCTCGAAAAAGCAGCTGAAATTCCAACGTCTAAGCGACACAGTAGATACCAATCAGTAAAAGAAATGTCTGCTACGGCACACGATTTTGAGGCTGCGTACGTTGTGGATTCAGTGGGAGAAATGCCGACCACGTTCAAGTCGGCGATGGAATCCAGCGACGCAGCCAAGTGGCAAGAAGTATGCAACTCGGAAATGGAATCGCTTCAAAAGAACAAGACATGGACGCTTGTGCCGCTACCAAAAGGGCGCAAGCCAATAGGCAATCGGTAAGTGTTTCGCGTCAAAGAAAATCAAGACGGTATAGTGGAGCGACACAAGGCGCGTCTAGTGGCTAAAGGCTTTGCACAGAAGTTTGGCATTGACTACGAAGAAACGTTTGCGCCTGTGGCCAAGTTTACATCTATTCGGATTCTGCTCAGTTTGGCTGCCAAGTACGGACTTACTGTCCATCGGATAGACGTAAAGACAGCGTACCTCAACGGCCAGCTCGACGAGGACATCAACATGGCGCAGCCAGATGGCTTCAATGATGCAATCAATCCGGACTATGTGTGCAAACTAGAACGGTCAGTGTACGTGCTGAAGCAGTCGCCTCGCATGTGGAAGAAGCCCCTCGATGATTTTATGCTAGGGCTCGAGTTCAAGAAATGCGAATCTGGCCACTGCGTCTAAATGAAGCGTGGTAGGCAAGATATGATCTTTGTTGCGCTTTACGTCGATGACTTAATTTTGGCTAGCAGTAATGAAAAGGTCAAGTGAGCACTAGTTGGCAAAATGCAAAGTAAATATATTAAAGGACTTAGTTCGCAAACCTATTGCTTGTTACCTCTAAGCCAACCATTACTTCTAGCCAATTAGCGCTTCTGAAATATTCTAGAAGCTTCTGACGTCATCAACTGACGTCATTACCGGTATCTGCCGGTACCCGCCTTTGGCCTGCTTGCTGCATGAGACGCCTTTTTCACAGCGTCCTTAAGAACACTCCCACTCGACTCGACAGCTCTTGGGCCTTGTATCCCGAGCTTGCCACGAAGTACGCAAAACTGTGTCGCTGGAATTGGCTTGGTCATATCGGCCAGCATGTCGAGAGAAGAAATATATTCGAGAATCACTTGACCGTCTTTAACCTTGTCGTATACAAAATAATATCGAATGTCGATGTGCTTGTTTTGCTTGTGATACTCTGGATTCTTTGCCATTGCAATTGAGCCTTGGTTATATTCATAAATCTTGACCGCTCTATCCGTGGACATCTCACCGAGCTCGCACAGAAATGTTTTAAGCCATACTGCCTCTTGTGTCGCCTCTGACAGTGCCATGTACTCAGCTTCTGTAGATGATAGAGTCACCGTATGCTGTTTCTTGATCTTCCAGCTGACACACCCGCCACTCATCATAAAAGCGTAGCCGCTTGTGCTTCTTCGTGACATCGTCTCTCCGGCCCAGTCCGCATCCGAAAACCCTTGCAGTCCATTATGAGTTGCTGCTTGAAACTCGATGCCACGGCATCGAGTTTCGTGAGTCCTTGTACCTTATATATACCTGAAAACCCTTTTGAGTGCTTGCCAGTGTGTTGGGCATGGGTCTGCAACAAATTGGCCAAGTACTCCAACTGCCGCAGCGAGATCCTGGCGTGTGCCAACCATAATGTATCAGGCAACCGACAGCATTTCGATACGGCACACCGACCATAGTTTCACTGTGCTTGCATCCGCCTTCGCACATGGACTTGGTCAGCTTGAGTCCTGGACCCTGGGGCGTCCTAACGGCCTTACTGTTGTCCATGTTGAACTTCGCTAAAATATTACATGCAAACTTGGTCTGCCGCATCGTGAGTGCCCCAATCTCAAAGTCTTGCTCAATTTCAATTTCAGGAAATTACTTGAGCTGGCCCATATCCGTCATCTCAAATATGTGGCTCAGGGCTAACTTAGTTTCTTGTAGCATCTTGCTGGTACTGCTAGCCAATATAAGTCATCGACGTATCATGCAACAAAAATCAGGTTATGCTAGGACTGGAATTTAAGAAGTGTGAATCCGATCACTGCATCTAAATGTAGATGCAGTGATCGGATTCACACTTCTTGAATTCCAGTCCCAGCATAAAGTCGTCAATTGTCTTGTTCCACATGAGAGGTGATTGCTTCAGACCGTACAGCGACCGTTGTAACTTGCACACGTAACCTGGATTGGCTGTATCACTGAAGCCATCAGGCTGCGTCATGTAAATATCTCCGTCGAGCTGACCATTAAGAAATGCTGTTATCACATCCATTCGATGGACCGTAAGTCCGTACTTGGCAGCCAGAACTTAGCAAAATCCGGATCGATTAAAACTTCGCCACCGACGCAAACGTTTCTTATAGTCGATGCCGAATTTTGTGCGAAACCTTTCGCCACAAGGCGCGCCTTGTATCGCTCAACTTCACCAGCTTGGTTTTCCTTAACTCGAAATACCCATCGGTTGCCGATTGCCTTACATCCTAACGGCAGGGGCACAAGTGTCTAAGTCTTGTTCTTTTGTAGCGAGTCCATTTCCAAGCTGCACGCTTCCTTCCATTTTTTTAGCTGCGTCATTGGATACCGTCGCCAACTTGAACGTGGTTGGCATTTCTCGCACTGAAAATCCACAACGTACGCAGCCTCGAAGTCTTGAGCTGTAGCTGACATTTCTTCAAGCGATTGATATTGACTGTGTCGTTTGGGCCTTGGCGCTTCAGTCGCTTTTTCGAGCGATTGGGTCCTTTGGTGTCGCTTTCTGCCAGGCTCAAATTCTTCATTCTGCGCAGATTCTTCATTTTCGTGATCGGTTTGGTCGTGTTGTGGGGAGTCCTGTTCAGTCGCTTCATCATCATCTTGAATAACGACCTCATTATAGCGCCGGTCGCGCTTCCCACTATCAAACGTATTTTCCATAAACTTTGCGTCGCGACTGACAAGCACACGACCACTCTCAACTTTTATGCTCTGAGTAGCCAAGAAACCGACAGCGTACCGACCAAGCTTCAAATTTGCTTCGCTTTTCCTTAAGTACTGTAAGCTATGCATGGCATCCAAAAACCTTCAGATTCGTTTCGCAGCAGAGATACCGTGGTAAAGTGCGAGTACTCATCCGTGAAAGTGAGAAGTACCGCTTGCCGCTAAAAGTTGTTGACTGCATAGGTCTACACACATCACTGTGAATAACTTCCAACAGTTTCTTTGCATGATGTGGTGACTTTTGCATCAAACTCACTCGCGTTTGTTTGCCAATCGCACAACGATCGCACAGCTCCCACTGATTGACCGACGCAAGATCAATGTCAACACCATAGTTCCTTTTGACGATAGTGTCTAGACCACTATATCTAATGTGTCTAAGTCGAAGATGCCAGAGGTACGAAGTGGTGTCCCCATGGCATCCCGACGAGCTTGTCACATTGGCTTCGTCAGTGCCGACGAGCGTCGTGCATAGCCTAAACAGCCCTTTACCCTCACGGGATCCAAGTTTTCACTGCAATCCTTTTGCTTTAGCAAAGCATCCGTCACTTTCAAACGTGACTGGACCCACGTCCTTCGTAAAGCGTCCAACGGAGAAGAGATTGCGCGATAATTTCGGAATATGCCATACTCCTCAAAGCACTTCCTTCTTGGTTCCATGCGGAGTCTTCATATACATCACGATGTTACCAGTCCCGACTGCCTGGACAACACCATCGTCTGCTAAGTGAACGTCCACCGGAGAAATACCCTTGAAATTCTTCATGAACTGTTTCGAGTACGTCATGTGCTGTGTCGTACCTAAATCGACCAGCCATATGCAACTTGACTTGGTAGTCTTCAAATGTCCACCAACCGAAAAAAAGATAATCGTCAGAGTCGTCTTCACTCTGCGCGACGTTTGCACGCTGTAGCCGCTGTCGTTCTGTGTTCTCGCGAATTCGCACGGGGCACTTAGCGATCCAATGCCCATGCTACCCAAAGTAGTTACAGGTGCTGTTGGCCTTGACCGGTTTTTGGCGTCCCTTACGCCGACCGTTGTCCGTTGTCATAAACGCTTGTCCTTGCCCGTGGCGGCTCCATCGAAGCCGCCACCTTGTTCCTTCGCAAACCTATTGCTTCTTACCCTTAAGCCAACCATTACACTTGTAGCCAATCATCGCTTCTGGAATCTTCTAGAAGCTTTTGACGTCATCAACTGACGTCATCTCAATGACTTCACCGCATGACGTCATTCCCGGTATCTACCGGTATACACCGGTACCCGCCTTTGGCCCGTCAAACGTTTCATTCCATACGCGCGACGCTTGTTTGAGTCCGTACATAGCCTTGACCAGTTCCAAACAATTAAAATTGTCATCAAACTGTACTCCTTCAGAGATCTCGCAATAAACTTGTTCTTTTATGATTCCATACAGAAATGGAGTGTCACATACTTGACAACCGGCGAAAAGGTTTCGGTGTAATCAATGCCGTACTTTTGTTTGAAGCCATTCGCGACGTGGCGAGCCTTGTATTTGTCGATAGATCCATCCGCTCTGCGGTTGATCTTAAACACCCATTTGGTACCAATGGCACGTTGAGCGTGTGGCAGCTCGGCAGCACAAAATACCACGCAGAGCATGATTTCGAGCTCCATACGAATTGCCTCGCGCCAATGAACTTGCTGCGGTCCATTCATTGCCTCTTAGAAAGACTTAGGCTCTGATAAGTCGATCGATCTTTCAACGGCATTAGCACTTGCACGCCAAAACAGAGGAGAAGCAGCTTCGTCATCTTGGTCATCATTCTTTTCTGCATCGTCTTCCATACGCGATTCAATGGGCGCGCTTGCTTCTTCAAGACCATTTTGTTGTCGAGCAGCAGGTAATTTCCTGGGTAGGTTTCTCTTTTCACTTTAGCGACCTTTTCGCTTTCCTGTCTGCTTGTACTCCATTTTTGGGGAAGCAATTTCGAGATCTTCAAATTCCGAATCATCGACATCTTCGTCCAAGCTTATCGGCAGAAACTCGAGAACAGACTCATCGAAGTTAACATCGCGACTAATAATAACTTGCCCTGCATCGACGAAAAGACTCGATAAGCTTAAGATGTTTCTTCGTAACCGAGAAAAATTCCGACGCGAGCCTTAGGGTCCCATTTAAGTCGTTTTTCCTTTGGAGTTAGAATGTACGTCCGGCAGCCAAATACACGCATGTGTTTTACACTGGGCTTCGACTCTTAGACAATCTCATAAAGAGTCTTATGCTCAAACTTTGGGTGACGGCAGTCAATTCTTGACGTATATGGCTGTCATTGCTGCCTCAGCCCAGAAACACTTGTCGAGCTTGGCGTGATGCAGCAAACTGCGTCCAATTGTAACAGTTGTCCGAATAGCACGCTCTGCCGTCCCATTAGTCTGTTGGGCGTACGGAACTGTAATTTGATGCTCAATTCCTTCATCTTCGTAGAAAGTCTTGATCGAGCTTGTCGCGAACTCACGAGCTCCATCGTGCACCCACCTGTTCTGGCTAGAATTAGAGTCGCTCAACCAAGCGATCTCTATAGCAAAACAGGAGGGCTTTAGCCTGAAACAGGCTTCGTCACTCGGGGTCATATCGTCCACCGAGACGACACGAAACCATAGGTCTAGAACTGATGGATGTCTCGTATACAGAGAGCGAGAAACCTTGCTCTTCGAGTTACTAACGGTTACAAAATTAAATCGTTGTCAAAAGATAGGCCACTAACTACCCTATAAGTGTAGTGCCCCACGGCCAGTGCCTAAAATCACTGAGCAAAAGAACCGACCTCTCGCTAGGAACAGCGGAAGACGCATATCTGACGCTGTTGCGAAATCGCATCGGCGAGGCGGCTCGTCCATAAACGGTCGGGGTCAGTAGGTGCGGAGCGCCCTACTGTTCCAGCAACGTCAAAAGAATTTGCAGGCCTTTTGACGAAAGTTGCTCCGTACACACATAAATTGTGTGAAACTGCCACACGGGATGAGGTTAACCTCATCACCCTGAAAATAAAAATGTAAAATAAATGCCACTTAAGTCCCTAGCCGATTGTGGGTCGTCGAATAATTTTATTAGACGCCAATCGCGAGAAGATCGTAGACTCAAACTTATTGAGCGCAATACCCCTTTAACGAGGATGACAGTGCGCCTAGCAACAGGCGTATCTGTAACGGTAAAGAAACGTGTGGTTGGTATACAAAACACATGAAGGGCTAAACAGTACGATGATGATTATATCGTACCAGATTTGGATGACAAATTTGATGTCATCCTTAAATTACCATGGCTCAGAAAGTACAGGCCATGTTTAAATTGGCAGCATCAAGCCGTGACGATGCCTGTCTCTTGTTCCTGAGATGGCCAAATGATGAACATCTTGGAGCGTCCACAAGCTTGTGAATGTCCTACGAGTGAGTGCGGTGGCCTCACCTGTGGTTCAGGCGTTTACCTGACTCCACACGACCTCAGTGTAAATACCCAACTCACTGTGGAGTTAGATCCTGACGGATGTGCACAAGCACATGCAGCGTTGAAGGTCCTCCATTGTGATGTGGTCATAGTTACCGACGGCTACAGGCGGCGTCGAAGGTCCACAATTGTGACGCGGATATAGTTACCGACGGCTGTGCACAGCACAGGCAGCGTCAAAGTTCGATCACTCAAATAAGTTGAGTTGTACAAAACAAGGATATTTGCTTGAAAAGCAACATCCAAGAAAGTTTAAAACGCCTTCCTATAAGAGGCAGTGCAAAAGTCCTAGGTCGACTGGGGAGTCGATCGTTGAGGATCTCGCTGTGGTAACCAACCACAGCTAGAGGCAGTTGAGGAGGATACTCCCCAAATAAATTCTTGTCCCCGAAACCTGTGGTCAAAGGTTCACAGGTACCTTTGGAAATAAATTCCAGAGAGGAAACTGAGACAATAAGTGTCTTAATAAACAATGATTCAAGTGTAGACGCTTAAACACTTGATCTAATAGCAGTTCTAAAGTCAATTTCGGAGATAACTCAGTTGTCAACGAAAAAATTGAAACGGTTCTTGCGTAATCTGCGTAGTGAAAAAGTCAAGCAGATCTGCGTACTTGTCACAGTTGATAACTACGTGGCCGACATTCGGTCGGCGATAGTATTTACTGAGAACGAACTGTTTCTTAGCAGCTCATCGATGGACGAAAGTAACCTCGATGAGAAGACTCGGAGGAACGTTTATCTACCAATCTTATGAGTATTTGAAGACAAAATCCGTTGTATAAGGGTCTGATCGAATTAAAGGAGTGCGAGTTATGTGTGTTGCATAAGGATAAGGGTACTCGACACGAATTCGACCTTATTTTGAGTTCGAAATCCTGTGTCATGAAGCAGTGATCATTGCCTCGTGAACAAAAATTAGCAATCGACAATGTTCTTGCCGACCGCATAGCAGCGGCTCATCCGAGGGAGTCAACCTGCCCACAATAGCTCTACGACCTTATGTGTACGTAATGTAACAGGAGGATGACGGATTGTGAATGCATTTAATAAATTGAACGCTGCAACGGTACCGGCTCAAACGCCGATACCACGAAAAGACGTAATCATTGATGGTATGTCGAAGAGTACTATCGTTTCGCCAATGGATCTGATGGATGGATTCTATCCGATCCTTATGCGTGAACAATATATCCCGTTCATAGCAGTAAGCACCCCAAGCGGAATGGCTACTTATGCCACAGGGGCTTTGTAATTCCCCTGCGACATTGAACAGATGTGTAACCGATCTGTTGAGATCGGTGCGGGATTTCGCAAAAAGTTATTTGTACGATGCATTCGTCCATAGCCGGGCCATGGACGGATAGACGGACGTGCAAGCTCATAAAACTCACGTTCGTCAGGTTCTTACATTTATGCGCACGCACGAGTTGTATGCAAATCTCAAGAAGTGAATATTCGCTGCAAGCGAAATACCACTTCTTGGGTGCAATGTGGAAAAACATGGTACACGCCCGGATCCGGAAAAGATTAAGGCGATCACCGATTGGCCTGAGCCAGTCGATGAAAAGGGACTTCAAAAGTTCCTCGGCTTAGCGTTGTACCTGCACAAGTACTCAAGCAATTACGCCGAAACGACAGTACATCTTTCTTGAAGGAAAAAATAGTGGTCACGGAACGTTGATCGCCAGACTTCCTTTAAGGGTATTAAGCAAAGAGTGATGCAATTGCCAATCCTGGCGATTGCGGACCAAGACCGACCATTTCATGTGGTCTGTGACGCCAGTGATTTTGCAATCGGCTGTGTGTTAATGCAATATGACACAGACGGCGCAGAGCGCGTCGTTCGCGTCAGCTTCAACCAGCTGAACGCAACTAACCAGTGCATGACAAAGAATTCCTTGCCATGTTATACGCACTAGCTAGGTTTAGGGTCTATCGCTTGGGAGGTAGACCGCTCATTGCGTATACGGACCATGCGTCTTTACGCTCGGCCGTAAACGGTCCAAACCGCTCTCAAAGAATGGCGAGAGGGTTGTCTTTCTTCACGGACTATAACTTCCCCGTGAAAATAAACAGGATGACTTAACGTCGTCGCTGATGCTCTTTCGCGCCAACCCGACTTTGAGCCGGGGTGCGCAAGCGGACAGTGAGCATACGGCCACTGTTGCAACAATAAGTGTTTCGTCGTCAACATTATTTTCCGACATTAGAAAAGCTTTTCAAGAAGATAAGGCTCTTAAAGGGTTGATGGATTGCCTTAGAAATCCATCCCAACAATCCTTAAAAGGATTTTAAATAGTTTCTCAACAGATCAAAAGACAACTCGCAATGGGTTACTGTATTACACAGCCATTACTGGCGACACACCTCGTGTCGTCATCCCAACCCGTAATGATTTGCGTTTACGCATCATGTATGAGTGTCACGATACACCAATTAGTGGTCATCGTGGACATGAGAAGACCTATCTCACGATAAGTTGCGAGTATTACAAGCCGCGCCAGTATGATTTCATCCGCAAGTAGATGCGGAGTTTATTTACCAATGAAGCCCAGTGCTTCATCCCGTGATCCATTACAACTTCTGCCTGTTCCCGCAGTGTTGCAGTCTTAATCCATGGACCTCGTCTTCGGATTTCCTGACGACGAACATAAGAACAATGGTGTTCTTGCTTTTGTTGATCGTTTTAGCAAAATGGTACATCTTGCTGAAGTACCGGAGTCGATCACAGCCAAAGGCTGTGCACGTGTCTTTGTTGACACGATATTTTGACTCTATGGGTGACCCCGCGAACTGGTCTCAGATCGAGAGCCTAGAACCACGGCGGAATTGGCAAACTGTGTTTAAATCAATTGGAACACTGTTGAAATGTTAACTTTTGATCATCCTTAAGAAGATGGTCAGACGGAGTGGGCAAACCGTATTCTCGAAGAGATTTCTCGCGGATACGTCTATTCTTTTAAGAGTTGGAACGAGCTCTTGCCGATAATAGAATTTACCATCAACGATTCAGTGCATGCTTCTTCAAGCATACCCCATTTTTGGTAAATGTCTTACGCCACCCACCTTGTTTGGAGGGAATTCTATTTACGTGGGAAAGAACTCACTCGAGTAAGGACATTTTAGCTCTTGCCGTCACGCATTAGCGGTAAGGTCAATGCGAGGATACGAATGTTGATTTAATCAACATTGAAGTTGACAAACTCAGTAATACAATAATGATATTACAGACTTTGACAACGATGCTAAAAGACTCAGCACCGAAAACAATAATATTAATGAGAACGATAATACCCTCAATAATGAGGAGATTAATATCTCCGCAGTGCGAGCCGGTCGCACTGAAACAGAAATAAAACCCAGTCAGCAGGTGATTTCCTGTTGGATAGAAAAGCAGTGGCCCGTTTTGTACAGGATTCCATTGCTGATGCGGTAGACCGATAGAAATAGAACTCTCACAAAAATGGAAGAGCAAAAATACTTTCATTTAATGTTAATGACCTAGTGGTACTGTCTACTGTAAACCTAAAAAACATGTAGTGACGAATGTAGGCAGTAATAAATTACTACCCAGGTCTATCGGCCCGTTTCGTGTACTACATCGCCAAGGCAATGTGTACACGATCGAGCTGCCTCTTAGTATGCGTACGCATCCTACGTCTTATGTTCAGCGTCTCCGCCGTACCATCAGTACGAGACTTCTTCCGGTTCCGGATTTCACCGGAACAGTCTAGGGCATTCACCAAAGCTTCATGGTTCCGAGCCAAAGCCGTATCTTCTCGGTACCGACTCTGATTGTCTTGAATCAGACGATCCACTCATTTTTTCTCCAAGGGAATGATCTTCTGACGAGCTGTCACCATCTCGTTTTGAAGGAACTGATGTGTCCTCTCGTTCGCCAGTTGATCCGTCGCAACCTGCACACAATTTTAATCTACCAACTGGTCACGAGAAACATTATTAGCCATCACCGCTAACTCGCGGCGACGGGATCGCTCGTGATCAGAATCCTTTCTCAAAAAATAAAGGGCGTGATCCGAATCATGATGTTGATTCGGGTTCGTCAAACGAGGCGAACCCGACCCCCCCCCTCCACATCCATTGACGGATTCGAGTGGTGAGAAGCATTTTCTTGTTGAAAGCTTTTCGAACCACCCAGAGGTAAATAGAGTTCGAACGAGATATCTCGTTCGTTGGCGAGGGTATCCACCCTCACATGATAGCTAGGAGCCTCGTTCCCAATTGATGTTGGACGTTCCAGGTTTCGTCTTGCAGTACGAACAGCCCCATCCTCCTTGACAGAAGGTCCATCGGAGAACGAGCGCTTTCCGCGCTCGTAATAGGATTGGAGGTTCTCAATCCCTTCACGCATCTCGTAAGAGATGAGCGTTCTCCAATGAAGATCTTTAAGAAATATGCTTTCTTTTGGGGCATGACCTGCACCCTTAAAACAGCAGGAGCATGGGTCCCCCCACGAGAGGCAAGGAATCCCTGTCTCCTAAGACAAACAGTACAGCTTATATCATGCACCGACTACGGTCTGTTTCTCGAACCGCTCACGGAAAGCATTTAGCTTGTCAAGCCAGACCTCACGGCCTATTTTTGTACATGCTGTATAAAAGCTGTCGAAGTTTAGCGCAAAGGTTTGACATCCTTTGTCAGCTTAGAGGAGTACCACCGATGCCGGAAAAGGCATCGGTGAGGAATTTCGTCTCATCCTCACCGGGCATGTGAAACCTGGATGAGTTGAATAGCGGAATATGACATCGATCGTTGTTCATACAGACCAACGAATGAGGTTTCTCCTAGAGGGCAACCAAGGCCGATTTTCAGGAGCGAACCGCAACGTATTGCGATCCCTCTCGTGTTGGCTCATGTTAACGTCAACGTTAACTTAGCCCTTGGAGCGATCTCTAGAATCACTCCCTTCCTGGTGATGCAAACTATCACCACCAGCAGCACTCTTCCCCTCGCGACCACTTAATTTTCTGGGTGACGCATGCTAACGTTACCAGAGTGGTCATCGCTCACGGAGTCATCGGATGATGACTCCTCACCAAAGAGGTTCGACGAGTCGAATAACCTCGTCATCACCCCTCTAGTTGTCACGTTAGAACCTGAAGGCTTAACGGACTCGGCCCCGGGTGATCCAGCGGCCTTTACAGTAGACACTGAGTCCGGCGATGCCGGTGACTTGGTCCACTCACCTACAGTCGGTGTAGCAGATGACTTGTCATCGTCACCTCCAATGGGAGTAGGTGACGTATTCCCCGCAGTAGACGTATTAGCGTCCATTGATAAATTTCATTACCAACAGCTGCACTGTACCGTGCAGCTGTCAGCTTTGCGGCCTCACGGGCCACGCGCACAGACTTATTAGTCGCCATGTTGATTTCGGTCAAAATCAATTTATGAAAATAAAATCGGAATTATTGTTAAAATCAACATACAAAAATTAAAGGGAAAGACATAATAGTATATCGTTTCACCCTACATCAGTCACTATGGTGACTGTTGGTTAAGTGGTGGTGAGTGTAACGGGGTCCCGTTACACAAGTATTATATCCTATAGGAGGAATAGGAAATAATATTTCCTATGAGAGGAAATAAATGAAGAAGTTTAAAATTATTATCTTTATTAATTTTGACTTCAATAGTTCCATTAATACCAAATTTGGTAATATTGATGCAATTAGACATTAGTTCTATTGATTGGTTGATTTAAGTTTAAATCAACCCCGCCAATCGGTTTAAGACACGATTGTGCGGTGCGCAAGAAGGTGCCATACCTTGTTACTTATTAATATAATAGGTTCAGTAGTAAGTAGAAGATCGTTTCGTAGGAATGTGAATAGATTAATACAGTCTTACCTTTTCTCTATTCTAAGGCCTTAGTCTAGACCTTTACTCTGAAGACCCTTAGCTTCTTAAGAAATCGTCCTCGGTACCTTTGTGTACGTGAAGCTTCGAGGCACCTATCCTACACTGTAATCAGTGTATGATTAACTAGTACTGGTCAGCACTAGTGAAATGTGCCTTGTTACACAAAAAAACCTTGGGAAAACGAGCGCTTCGTGAGCTCGTAAAAGAATTGTAAGCTATCAATCCCTTCGCGCTTCTCAGAAGAGATGCACGTCCTCCAGTGAGAGTCTCTAAGGGAGTACGCAATTCTAGGGGCATGGGCTTCACCCTAAAGCAGCAGGAGACGCGGGAAGTGCGACGTCTTTAGACGTGCTACATGTGAGTGCTTACTTACTCGCTTTCCTACCGAGCTTAAATATAGCCATGACGGAGGCTATGGACGTTTTCGTTTATTTAATCCAGAAAAGGAGATTTCCTTCCTCTTTGCCCTCATATGTGTTAACACTGACAGCAAGAGGGCGAGCCTTAGGCTCCGGATCAGGTACAGGATTGTACCGAGTTCCGCTAAGTGATCCTTTGCTGCCCGATAAGAGAGGATTCATATTAAGTCTTTAGGCCTTGCATCAAGAACATCTGGGCCTGGGAAAGGTTGTGATCTATGTGATCGAGCCCATACAAAGTTCTGAGCTTCTTATATGCTACTCGTTTCGCTTTGAAAGTTTGGGGAAGATATCCATGCCAGAAGAGGCTAAATTTAATTAATTATCAAGTGTAAATTGCCTGCGAGTGCTTCCAGGTGTAGCGAAGCTACTTCGCTCCTCTATACTTAAAGAGTCGCTTAGTTCTATAGTCTTAAGAAGTTTAACAACTTCGTAAGTCGTACAAGCTCGTATAACTTAATGAATCCTAGTTCAAGGGACCAATGGTTCGTAGACCTGAGCGATATCTATGCTTGCGAGTGTGTACATGCGGCTTTGTACTATCACAGATCATTGGCAAGCCTTAGTAACGCATTTGACGGTTTTAGATCAAACGGGGAACTGAACTATATTTAATATTACGACCTTACTCTAATTTCATTTAAATATAATTTTGGCCTCCAGATCTTTATCTGAGCAATTTTGTCATAAAACGGTGGGTTAAGACGAGAGAGATCAGATATTAATCTCCAAGATGTTCCATTCCTCGGACTATATTGATGAGGAGTCATCTTGTAATGACTCCGATCTAAAGAGCCCCCGTACCGGGAATGCTAAAATGTACCACCAGGAACGAAGGATTGTAAAGATCACTTCAACAGAATGTTAGTCTGCAACTTAGCATTAACCAAAGGAACGGAGACCGCAATTCGTTGCGGTTCGCTCCCGAAAAGAGTCTTGGTTGCCTGCAAAGGGCAACTTGGTTCGTTGGTCTGCTATGACCAACGAACGGTATATGACCAACGAGCGGTATAAGATCCCGTCGTCACTCATCCAGACTTCACAGTTTGGTGACAACAAAAACGAATTCTTCATCGATGCGTTTTTGGCATCGATGTTACACTTGGACGCGTGCTAAGGATGCAACTCCTTTTAGTTTTACGCTTCGGGAGCATTCATACAGAATGTGCAAATCGTAGGCTGCGAGACCTAGTTTGACAAACTGGTTATGGCATGTGACAGGATTGAAAACAGGTACTTAGTTGGTGCACCCTATAAGTTGCACCGCTCGTCCAAGTAGGCAGGTTTACCTTGCCTCTCGTGGGGTGTGATTTGCCAAAACATCATCTGACTAGCATGTTTGTCCCATCTAATCAGATTTCTCGCACACGATCACGATATTTAGCGGCTCGTCAGGGTAGACCGATCCTAGGAGACTACGCCCAGGAGTTAAGAGCTCTTTTTGCCGCTATACATCAAGGCCGAGGGCAAGAAGTGGTTAAATTATTCGTTCATAATGGAAGACCTTAATGCGGGGGTTGCCCAAACGGAATTGTACCAATCTCATCCCGTTACTTTAGAAGCGGCAATTGCCATGGGGTTACGCGCTGAGTTCGACTTTAAGTCCTCTCGCGTTGGTACGCAGAAATATTGGAAAGCCCGTCGAGCGCATCAGATTTGTCTATTAGTAAGGAGAAGAAAAGCTGTGGAATAGCATTCAAACATCGTAGATGTTATATGCGAGAAAGCACTAAGCACTTGCGCCCGGCTTGTCCGTTGCGCAATTCGCGCAAAGCTCGAAGCATCAATCCCACCTTATACCAGAAAGCTGTACGGTGCGGGAAACGCCGAGTGGGGCCGGGCGGTCTACTGGGGAAGAACTAGGGTCGGTAAACCATTAGGAGGAGAGGATAAACAGGGCTTAGTTACAAAGACCTCTGTGCTTAATGGTATGGGACGTGAATGCAAGCCCGGCTTGTTTGTCACTAAGTCAACTTTAAGGCTTTGACAAGACATGGTGAATTTTCGGGTATCCTCTCCACTGGACGAGGATTTGATGCTTCTTCCTCACGGAGCGGTGGGCAAGCAAACTTTTAGCAAGGAAGCGTTGATTCCCATCCGCATCCAATCAGTGCAGGCGGCGCTCGATAGGAGTGGCGATTTTGCCCACATAATCGCTGCTGCCTTTCCCGCGATCGTTCAGTTGCAGGCATTAAGCGCTGCTGAACGACGCATTGGGGATTTCGAGGGTCAAGTCTTGCTACTGACCTCGGCTTCATGATGCTCGCGCGAAAAATCGTCAGGGTTACGAACGCTTGAAACTTCGGCTGGACATCTTTAAGAAGTTAATGCTGAGGAACCGTATTACGCGCGTGGTATCTCTCGCTCTCCGAGTCCGTTACGTTCTCATGGGAAGAGAAGGTCGGAGGCAAGTCTTTCGCCTTCCTCATTTCCCCCATCTGTTTAATACTGAACCCATGGTCGGTGTCACCAACAGTCTCCTTAGACTGATGGGAATATGTGACCTCATCTGGGTCCACATACCGTTTGAGACGACCCACGTAAAAGACGGGGTGCATCTTCATATATGGCGGGAGGGTGAGCCTATAATTTAGGTCTTTGACCTTCTCGACCACAGTAAATGGCCCAATGTAACGTAGCAATAATTTTAAGTACCCCCAGGTAGTACAAAAATTGCGATTTTAGGTAGAGTAACAGTACTTAACAGTACTTTATGTCGAACACTTAAGCATTCATTATTTTTGCGACCATTTCAGTCAGCATTCTTTTGTTTATCTTGTGCGCTTGCCGTTGCGCCACGGTCACGGACTTTTCGTGGGATGGCTAATCGCTCATCCACAAAGTGTTAAGCCTCGCTCAGGCTTTTAGCATTCAACTCGCCTATGACATCGCCGGAATCGTTCGTAGGACGTAGTTGTAAGCAACGAAACATCGCTATTGTGTGAGAGCACATGCATTCCTTGCCGTGACTACATACTGACCACTGCCAACCCGGCAGGGTCACTAAGGCAAGTTTCGTCGTTGAGATGATACCCTCGCGGGTCATCGTCATATTGACGAAGCTATGTCCCTCTTTCGCACCGAGCGTAGTGAGGGGCCCTCCCCCACTAAAACTCGGGCGCGCACAAACGAGACTGGCATCCGAGGATGGAGCAGTCCGTTTATAGAAAACGATGTCTCACCGTACTGGCGTGGACACTGTTATTTTTAGCGAGCTCCACAAAGTACAATTGCTTGCTCTAATCTTTGGGAGTTGCTATAGTGCGTAAGACATCCGCCACGATCCGATTGGCACGTTCTGTTTGGCCATCGGTCTGGGGATGATCTGCGGTCGACATGTGGAGCTTGCTACCTAGCAGCTCGAACACATGACGCCAAAACCCAGACGTAAAACGTGGACCCCGGTCCGATACTATGGACTCGGGCATCCCGTGTAGTCGGTAAACATGATCCAGGAACAAGAGAGCTGCCTCCTTGCCTGTGATCGATGTCTTACATGGTGCTAAATGCACCATCTTGCTCAGTCTGTCTACAAAGACGACTAGCCCTGTCCGACCCTTATGATCAGGCGGCATGCTAAACATGAAGTCCAGACTTACTGACTTCCAACAGTTGGTTGGAATCGGTAGCGGCTTCAGTGGCGCACTGCTGGACGGTGCAGGCTTAATGCGCTGACACTGTTCGCAAGAGCGAATATAGTTGGCCACCCATCTATATAGGTGTGGCCACCAAAATTCCTCTGACACTCGTAAGAATGTCTTTTCACGGCCCAGATGCCCACTAGATGGCGCATCATGGAGCTCGTGAAGGATCATCAACTTGAGATCTGTGTCATGAGGCACATAGATTCTCAAGGGATCATAAGGTGACAGCTGATGCCATAACAGGCCATCGCTGTAGCTAAAGCGATTTAGCTTAGCTTTCAGGTGCGACGGAAGGGAAAGCTTTCGTCCACCGAAGCGATTTCACAGCAGGCGACAGTGGTCGTCCTGACCATAGCTCTCTTGTATCTCAGAGGCCAATAAGCTCGTCACGTGGTATGCCTTCATGGCTGCCAACAACGACGGCTGAAATTGTGCTTTAGCACTAGACACACTTTCCTGGTGTCTAATCTCGATGTCTGGTCTGCGCGATAAAGCGTCAGCCAAGAAATTCGACTTACCCGGCCTGTGTTCAACTTTGACATAAAATTCAGAGAGGAATGTAAGCCATCTTGCCATTCTAGGCGAGAGGTGCGGTGAGTTTATTGCGGTCCGCTGTGATGCGTGATCCGTATAAACCACAAATGGTTCGGTGCCCAATAGGTGCACACGAAACTTGACAATAGCATGCTTTATTGAAAGTAGCTCTTTGTCATGCACAGGAAAATTCGGGTTCATGACTTTTAACAGCCGGGACTGATAAGAGATGACGCATCCAACGCCGTCGTCATCCTTCTGCATGAGTGCGCTGCCGATTGCAAAATTACTTGCATCGCAGATGACGCAAAAGGGCTTTCCCGCGTCTGACAATGCCAAGACTGGTACCTCCAAAAGAGATTGCTTCACTGATGTGAACGCATCATCTTGTTCTTTTAGCCAAACTCATTATGAGTCCTTTTCACGGAGGTCAGATAGTAGTTTAGTTTGCTCAGCATAATTCTTGCTTATTTATGCAAGTAATAAGCGAGCCCTAGAATTTGTCGCAAATCCTTTACATGCCGTGGGATTGGCCATTCCATAAACGATTTTACTTTGTCTGGGTCTGCTCGTACACCATGTGTACTACGATGCAACCCAGCACAGGTATCTCGAGGCCTCAGCTGGGCAGAGAGCATATCAACAGTCCTGTGGAGAGCCTTGCTCCCAGCCTGCTCATGCTTCAGCTCATCCTGAGTCTGAGTGACGGACTTGGCCGCAGCATGGTTCTGTGCCTCGGGCGCAGCTCTCCGCTGTCTGAGCAAGAATGCCTCATACTGTTTTAACTGAGCAACATGGTGCTCAGGAGGACTGCCCAAGAGTCTGTCCAGGGCTTGTTTATTAAGTCCCTGCGCCATAAGCCCTGCCACCTCCCGATGATGTTCGGAGAGGTGAGAAAATGAGCCCAATCAATATTGAGGCCCATCCTACCTACACACGCAGAGATGCGGGTCGTGGGAAAGATTTCAAGTGCTACCAAGTGTAGGCGGGCACGTCGTAATGCGGCCACGCTCTACTTAGACACACACCCTAGCACAGCGGGAAGCGGTTTCAAATGCTTCTCTTGCGTGCAGTGAGGTAGTTGTGGTGGGCGCGCAAGCGGCCTCACCCAACACACAAAGTTCTCTGGTCAAGTGTCGTCACGGGAGCGGTAATCCGTCTCCTCGTGCGAACTTACCAAGTAGAAAGTAGTTTTCAGACTGATTTATATTGAATATAATTAAATACAATTACCTATTTTTACCAATTAAAATGATATCTCTATAGATATCATTTAACATGTATTGCAAGCGTATCTTTCTAGATACCTCGCGTAACAGATGCCGCTAGCCATCATCACGGATGACGCTGGGCGTCATCCATCCTAATGTGAATGCACTAATGTCCATCACATACACAAGGGTTGGTCACAAATGTGCACCACACCCGAGTGCTGGGTCTAATTACTATTATTTAGTAATTGACCAACCTTTTTAAGTATACCAAGTGAACTTAACGGGGACTGTGTAACATTAGGGCAACTTTAGTCCGTTTCAAACTAAATTGTTTAATTCAGTTAGTATACTAGATAGAAAACTGAAGAACCCGATCAGTTTATATACGAACACTAAACATGTAATAAAAGTCTTATCTATCTATCTCTTTGCGCGCGTCCAGCGCTGACTGTACCGCAAAGCAAGTAGAAATAATGGTCTGTATCTATAAATGGACAACCTTTTCGAACATTACTATGTAAAATTGTACTCTCCAAATAATTTCCACCTTTTAGATAAGGTTTTAATTAACAACCTTTAAGTGTTAATTTCATGTTACGGTAAACCCCGTTACATCTAGCACTGATCGCGTTGCAAAGGCTAGCACTGGTCCAACTATAAACTCTAGCACTGGTCTCGTTATAATAAGCCTTGCACTGGTCATAATACGAAGTCAGGTACAAACACGAAAAAATCTTCTAGAGAAATGTGTTGTATTCTTCTCCTTATTTTTGAAATCGTACTATATTTGCAAATTCGTCTCTAAATAATTTTACTTGTATCCTACAGTGAGTGTCGTAATGGTTATGAAATTGAATAAGGGTCGGACACTGTTCCGATAACACCGTCTTCCATTTGACTAAAATTAGGTTAACGTCACAATTTGAAAGGTTTATTAATTTCGTGCGTATCGTGACAACTAATACTCATAGGGAAATTGGCTTTATATAAATTGATATTTGCTAATTTGGCTCCGGGGCATCAGCAGCTAAGCGTAAATACAGGTGTCCCTCGGATGACTTATCTCCTCATAATTATTTACCTCATTTAACTTATAGAAAATTGGCTCCACCATTTCATTTCTATGGTGTCTAGCTTAAAACTAATGACTAATAATATTTGGAAAGAATATAAGATTTCCAGAACATTACTTAACTAGTGCAGCCAGGAATCCAAGGTAAGTCGCGCATTGGCTGTTGTACGAATGGAAATTTGAAAGCCCCGGATGCGCCTAAGGAAGGCCTATATCAAAAAATAACAGATCAGGAAGTGTGGCAGTTATAGCTAAGGAATTTAGCTTTTCGTGCTTGCTGATCTGGACTTCCTCCACATGCTCTGGTTCCTGATTCTCATCCTCCTCCTCTTCTGCCTGCTGAACGTTGCAATGATTTCCTCATTATCCATCTCCTCGTGCACCACCTTTCCCTCACCTGGATTCAATAAATACTCAATTGTCACAGGCTTTTTCAGTAATAGCCTCTCTTAGGCTTCATGCAGCTCTAGCTGAATTACCTGCCCCTCCGTGTTTACCATCTTCAACTGCGGTGCTGCTGCAAAGAGGCCCGTATGTCTAAAGCAGTTTACCACTGTGGTAACTGAAATATCCTCCCATGCCTTGATACACTACCGCATTGCTGTTAGCTGGTCAACCTTGTAGATGTTGGCCTCCCCTCGCTCATCACGGTCCACGGCATTCTGTACGTAAAAGCGCCTGTAATGGCGCTTGAATGAGGCAATGATGCCAGCATCCATGGGCTGAATTTTTGATGTACAGTTTTATGGAAGGAACGAGCTTAATATTCTGAAGCTTCAGTTCTTTCATTCTATGAGACAGAGCCTTATCTAGCAAGAGAAGAATCTTCCTGCCCTTTACCTGGCAAGGCTTGGTTAAACTGAATTCCAGGTACACTTGCAATATCACATGGAATACAACTTACCTCATGTCATTGTCAAACTTCTTTAGCCACTCTTGGAAAAGGATTTTATTCATCCATGCCTTCTTGTTGCTCTGTAATAAAACAACAGCCGTTCTCCTGTCTGCTGTTTGATATAGCGTTGCATCTTGGTTCTCCTAATATAAAAAGGTTTTAGCTTCTCGGAGCCATCACTACTGGCGGTGACTGCTATAGTGAAACGCGTCTGAATGCGAAAGAAAGAGCCAGAAGATTTTTGTAGTATAGTGCAGTCAGGATAAGGTACTCAAAATCCAGATATAGCTCACTTTGTCCTATTTAAGACCATCTATTCTTCCCTGTGAAATGGTCTTTTCTGGAACCATGCTGTAGGATAGGCCTAAAAATCAGTATGATTCTCGCATAAGAAAGGCTTTTGATGATATGAATTAGACCTATTTCATCAATGTTATACACGTCTTTAAGCTCATGTAGAGCAATGCTTGCCTTGAGTTCTGGCAGTGCAGCTTTCATGGCTTCCTGATCTGTGAAGCCACTTTCACCATGACTTCGGATGCAACGAAGTCCGTTTCGCTGCTGGAACCTCTAAAGCCATCCATTGGAAAACTTGTCAGAATCCTCAGCCAGCTCCAGGCGGTCAGCAAAGCAGTTAGCCTTAACTTCGATAATAACCCTTGTGAGGGCAATGTTTTCGCCTGCCACTGAAGCACTTAAGTTGCCAGGGCTTCTTTGAGTTGAGGATGGTGTGCGACACGAGGGCGCTTGGCAGAGGTCAGTCCCTGTCATGACTTCTAGCTCCTTGCGCTTCTTTGAGATGCCACTGATACTAGCCTGCGGAATGTTTTTACTGAACTGAGCTGTAGCTCACGATGCTAGGGCACTTTGGCTCATTTGTGGGTTCTGTGATTATTGCTTGCAGACTTGAAGTCCTTGCGATGGGCGAGGCGCGATTGGGAAATGGAGCTCGTACGCGGAAGCAGGAGGGGTAAAATCGTATATGACAGTCAGTTGAGTGAGGCTCAGTAAATGTTTTTATTCTCACGTAACTTATAATATCAGATAACTTATGCTTTCACCCCTCACAGTAGCTATCAATTATCCGAGGGACACCTGTAGCTATATCTTCGTATGACATATTGAGCCTCTTTCAGTCCAGTCAAACCTGGTAACGTGAAAATGTAAGAACACTGGAAACCGCTTGTGAACAGTCAAATGCACAAGGCCTAGTCGATCCAAGTAGGTTTAAGGAAGTTATAACCCTTGGATAATGAATCATCTTTCGACGGTTGTCAAACTATTGGCCAAATCTAGTCGCGCCCTTTATTTTGATTTCTAGCTGCCCAGCATTGAGAATCAGTCGTTTGTGAACCATTAATGTAGCGGACACCTTTTGCTTGTGCTGCTTCACTACTAGCTAACCGACCCTAATATGGACCACGCATCACTGCGAACCGCAATAAACTCACCGCACCTCTCGCCTAGAATGGCAAGATGGCTTACATTCTTCTCTGAATTTTATGTTATAGCTCAACACAGGCCGGGTAAGTCGAATGTCTTGGCTGACGCTTTATCGCGCAGACCAGACTTCGAGGTAAGACACTAGGAAAGTGTGTCTAGTGCTAAAGCACAATTTCAGCGGTCAACGTTGGCAGCCATGAAGGCATACCACGTGACGAGCTTATTGGCCTCTGAGATACAAGAGAGCTACAGTCAGGACGACCACTGTGGCCTGCTGCTGGATCACTTAGGTGGACGAAAGCAATAAAACAACGTCCTATGACTGACCTCTCGGCGGTGTCATAGGCGAGCTGAATGCTAAAAGCTTGAGCGAGGCTCAACGCTTTGTGGATGAGCTATTAGCCATCACACGTAAAGTCCGTGACGCAATGGCAAGCGCACAGGACAAGCAAAAAGAATATGCGGACCGAAATGGTCGCAAAAATAATGAACGCTTTAGAGTGGGTGTAAAAGTACTAGTAAGTACTGCTATCCTACCTAAAAATGCAATTTCTGTACTAGCTGGAGGTGCTACGAAGTTGCTGCCGCGTTTCATTGGGCCCTTTACGGTGGAAGAAGAGGTTGGAGACCCAAATTATAGTCTCACTCTTCTTCAGTATATGAAGACGCACCCCGTATTTTACGTGGGTCGTCTGAAACGGTATGTAGACCCAAATGAGGTCACATATCCTCATCTGGCTAAGGAGACCGATGATGACTCCGACTCTGAGTCGAGCATCGTTCGAGTGAGGGGGACGGTGAAGGCGAAAAGCTGTCGGACCAATTCCTCCCACCACGAACAGGACTTGGAGAGCGAGGGACATCACGCGAGTATCGCGGATCCCTCAGCATTATCCGTTCGAAAAGGTCCAAGCGAGTCATCAGGCGTTCATAACCCTGACGAGCCTTTGCTCGGACATCAACGAGATCCGAGGTCAGTCGTGAGCCTTGACCCTCGAGATCCGCAATATGTCGTTCAGCAGCGTTTAACGCATGCGACTGAACGGACGAAGGTAAGGCAGCCGCGAG
>NC_090620.1:3722602-3741283 GCF_004359215.1 Bremia lactucae
GACAGAGGCTTAACGGTGGACTCTACGACATTGCACCATCGTTAACAGGCGGGGTGATGCAGAGTTCTACCGTGAGCGCCTAAGCACTTGGCGTCGGATCAACAACCGTGATGATCCGCGTCAATCAAGGGCAGCAAAAAAGAACTCGTGGAGATCCTTCATGTTTCTTGAAAACAAGAATCGAATGGACTCCCTTCTCGGACGTGGACCAATTCAACTTGGCCACGGCAGCGGTGACAGAGCCGACGCTACAAGTCGCTCTCATACTCGCGAACGACGTCAGGAACGTCAGCCACGAGGGTGCCACGTGATTCCCAATTGTCGTCGCTCGGCTGATAGCCGCGCCACCGAACACGGAAGAAGCGACGAGTCTGTTGCTTCTTTCGGCGGCGATTCGACGGAATCAGATGGTCTCGGGGACCAACAATCGACTCAACCAGTTACCGTCGTTTTCCATGAGAATCAATCAACGGAGGCGGGGCTGAACGAGAAAACGATTGAGAGGCTCTAGAAGTGTTAGAGCGCTCATCGTGAGCAGATTGAGGAGCTGCACATGCACTCCTCGGATCTGAAGACTCGCTGTCAAAACCTTAAGGCTTATGCAATCGAATGTGACTCGCGCCATGATGCCTTGGAAGCGTAGGCGACACAGACTTCTGTGTCGAAGACCGAGTTCGAATCGAGGCTTCAGCAGACTCAGGACGATGTCCTAAAGTTGCAGGGGACCGAGAAGATCCGTGGCTTGAGCCATGATCGACTTTGTGGTGTCGTTGAGGAGGCTGGCTCAACTCTGGACACTCTTCGCAGTGATCTCGAGACTCGTCTCGTTGCTCTCGAGTCTGTGTAGGACCAATCCTTTGATAACCTCCAGCGCCTCTATGCCGAGAAGCAACTCCAGAACGATGAGTTGGCGACTCTTCGTGAGCAGGTCGAGACCCTTTGACAGCAAGCGGCTCACCTTCAAAGGATGAAGAAGGGTCAGCAGACCCACTTGGTAAGTATGGCTTCAGTCTGCCCACATAGAATGTTGGGTGAAGACGCATACTCGTAAGAACGTCTAGGATGTAGGCAGTCCCGTTGCATTTCAGAACTCTGAATGGTTCAATAAGCCGAGGTAGTAGCTTGCTGCTACCAAGGTTGGACACTGCATGTTCAGGACGGTTACCCGAACTAAGTAGGACGAGATCTCCAACCTTGAAACAATTCATGTTCTTTCTTCATTGCTCCTTTTGCCGATCTTGGGCTTGAGCAATTCCGTCGCGCACAAACCTTACGATGATTTGTCTCTTGCCGACAAAGTCTTCGATCCTCTTTTGATCTCGTCGAGGCATGTTTGACGTGAAGTCCACAACGTCAAAATTGGCCCGTATATCCGTCGCACAGCGGTGTTCAACTCCGTTGTCAATGGAGTTCCTCCCCCACCAAGAGTAGAAACCGCCCCCATGAGTGTCGCTGGCACGCGAGGGTGGAAACCATTGTTGACATAGAAGGGAGAGTACCCGGTAGATGCGTGCGTTGAGTTATTGATCGAGAACTTAACCAGTGGGAGGAAAGCACTCCATTCCTCGAATGACGTTGCATAACTTCGCAGTATGTCCTCCAGCACGCGATTCACACGCTCCGTTTGCCCATCCGTTTCAGGGTGTGCAGCTGTCGACATCGACAACTTCGTACCCAGGCGCTCAAAACTGCGCGCCATAGGGCGGAGGTGAATCCGGTGTCTCGATCCAAGACGATCTCCTCAGGCAACCCATGGAGTCGGAATACAGTATCCACAAAGACTTGTGCTGTCTCTTCCGCATCGATGGTATCCGGCACGGCAATCAGATGAATTATTTTACTGAACCGGTCCACTATCACCAGAATGCCGTTCCGGTTTTGCGAGTCGCGAGGAAGTCCGAACACAAAATCCATGCTCACAGACTTCCAACTGTCAATTGGGATCGGTAGTGACCGCAGTGGTGCCTGAGTACTACTCGAAGGCTTCACGCGTTGGCACACCTCACAAGTACGGACGTACTTGCGCACCCATTTCTACATATGCGGCCAATAATAGTCGCGAGATCGCGCTCTTGGAGATAGCTTTTTCAGCTTATCCTCCGTTGGGGTCTTGAGATACTGCAGCATTTCCCAGTAACCTTCGTCGTCTTTGTATCCTCGTGCAATGTACTCACGAACAGATGAGCGAGCTTGGACTGCGGTAGCGTTCACATTCTTGATCACTTGGACAACTCTTGCAGGCGGCTCTTGGCACATCCTCTATCAATCGAGAGTCATAATCCGGACATCTCGATAACGCATCAGCAAGGATGTTTGTCTTGCCTGGCTTGTAGTGTACAACAAAGTTGTACTCCGAGAAGAATGCAATCCATCGTGCCATCCTTTGGGATAAGTGAGGGGTCTTTACGGCAGTGCGCAATGACGCATGATCTGTGTTGACCACAAAGCGCTCTTCACCGAGAAGGTGGACTCGGAACTTCACAAGAGAGTATTTCATAGCCAATAACTCTTTGTCGTGAACCGAGTAATTCCGTTCTGCTGGCTTTAATTGCCGCGATTGATAGGAGATAACTCTTCCTCGCTCATTGGCATCGTGCTGCATTAATGCACAACCAATGGCGTAATCACTCGCATCGCAGACAACATGGAAAGGCTTGTTGTCATCAGGAAGCGCAAGTATTAGCGCTTCACGCAAGCTCCTTTTGATCAACTCGAAAGCCACTTCATGTTCCTGTTCCCACTTCCACTCAACGACCTTCTTGAGTAGGCGCGTCAGCGGCTGAGTCATGTCAGCGTAGTTCCGTGTGTGCTTGTGGAGGTAGTTGGCCAGACCCAACCACTGGCGCAGTTGCTTCATGTTCTGAGTTGCAGGCCATTTGTCGATCACTTTGATCTTCTCTGGGTCAGTGCGGATACCGATCTTGCCAACAAAGCAGCCAAGGACTGGGATTTCTGGCGCGCAGAAGATACACTTCTTCAGATTCGCGTAGAGCTTATTCTCTCGCATCACTTCGAATAGGCGTCATAAGTGATCGAGGTGAACATCCAAGTCCGCACGGTTATACGTGGCCTTGCTGTGGACGAAGATGTCGTCAAAATAACTCGGAGCAAAGTTACGTAAGGGACGAAGAATGTTTGTCACTATGCGATTGAACGTCGCTGGCACATTGTTTAACCCTTGTGACATCACGAGCCATTCCCACAGCATGCCGCTTGGCGTGCCAACCGCTGTCAGAGGAGCATCAGCCTCGCGCATTCGGATCTGATAGAACCCGTCCAACAAATTCAAGGTGCTGAAGACTGTGCTATTCACCATTCCGTCAAGAATCATGTCTTTCCGAGGAACAGGCGTCTGAGCAGGTATGGTGGCGTCATTCAGCTTGTTGAAAGCATACACAATTCGCCAACCACCCGTTGCCTTCTTAACACAGAATGTTGGGCTGCTGTGCGGAGACTTGCTCTCATGAACATGACCAGCTGTCCGACGCTGCTCGAAGAACTTGTCGATTGCCCCGAATTGTTCCTTCGGCAATGGCCACTATCTCGTGACGCAATACTTGGTACCAGGAGACAAGTCAATCTCATGATGGACTCCACGGTGCACTGGGAGTTCCACTGGTACCTTGTCTGGGAAGATGTCTTTAAACTCTAGTGCAAGTTCGTACACTGGGTTTTCCTTGAGCCCATCCCACGACTGAGTTTCGTATCTCTCAATCCGGGTCTTGCCTTCCAGTACTTCCATGTCCATGTTCGACGAAGTATTTATCTCTTCGCGATCGGCTTCCGCAGCGATCATACACACTTGGGCAATCTCGCCATCCTTGAGACTGCGGAGGAACGACTTCTTGCTCATTTCTCCCAGAGAGAGCAAAATTGATAACGAGCTTGGGGGATTATCAACCTTCACGTTGCAGACACCCTCTGCCACCCCCACATCGTCACAAGCAATAGCTTGAACATGTTTTTCGCTTGAAACATTGTGGCCGTTGATGTTTTCTTACCAGTTAGCGTGGCAGGAGAATGCATACGTTGTTCAGAGGCACGTGTCTCAACTGGACTAGCTTCGCATGACGGATCACAATGAACGAGTTGAACGTTTTCATTCGTTGCGACTCTCCACGACTTCGGTCGAGTCTTCTTGGTTTTTCTTGGTCGGTGCGCTTCCTTCTTGTGCTCAACAGATCCACTTTGTGAAAATGCGGGGCCATCGCACGCCGCGAAACCACTTAAGGGATCTGGAACTTTTTCAACCGAGGCGTATACCCATAGTACTTTTTCCTCATCAGCAGATTCCCACTGCACTGTGTTCGAACCTTAAACACTGATAAGATGCCGTTTCCAATTAATCTTTGGCTGGTAGCGCATCAGCCATGGCATCCCAAGTATCATATTATACTTGTCATCGAGGTCGAGAAGGATAAATTCATCTTCTTCTCGAAAAACTTCACATCCCAGGTGTAGAGTCACAGCTCTTTTCACCATCTGGGTTGTCGATCCATCCGCGAATCGAACAACCCTCTTGCCCATTTCCTTCACATCAGGTGCAAATACGTTGCTACCTGAGAGGGCACGCTCTTGAACAAAGTTGTTCGAGGCACCTGTGTCAACCAGGGCACGCAAAGGTGGAGCTGACTCATTCACCTTTACGTCCAAGACTATCAGCTTTGACCGCTGATCGACACTGGTCTTCTTCTTGGTGGACTTTATGTGTGCAGGTTGCACGTTGGGGCCCAAGTCATGTGACTTCACCGTCATCACAGAACTTGATTCTCGCCCAGTAGGGAGCCCCGCTCCTACTGGTCGTTGCCGTTTTTTGCTTGTTCGCTCCGCCCCTGGGGTCGGCTGAAAGCACGACCTGAGGAAGTTGGGCGGGATCGCTGCGAGAGCGGCCTGTTGTTGACCGACGCTCGGCAATCTCGAGCAAAGTGGCCCATCCGATCACATCGGAAACACTTGAAATCAATTCTCGACCGCCTATTCCCGTTGGCTTGTGTGGACACAGCGAACAGATCCATTGGCTCGGGTCCGTCGTAGTACTGGCGTGGCTGGTGCTGCCGGCGCGGCTGCCGGGTTGAACTCTGGTGGATGCGAGCTTGGCGAAGACTGAACTCTTCCTGAAGAGCGCGATTGATCACGCCTTCCATCGTCTCCGGATACTCTCGGAACAGCTGAGTCTTCACTGGACCATCGTTCAGACTTTTAATGAACGTAACGACCTGAATGACATAATCGACTGGATTGCTCACGATAGGTATCGAGCGCGTTGCGCGTAGTCGTGCAACTCCAGACGTCCTTGGCGCAGGTCCAGAAACTCAGCTCGAGCTCGGAATTCGTTCTTCGGCGGCTCGAACGCTAGCTTCGACTCGTACTTGAAGGCTTCATAGTCCGGAAAGCATCCTGGGTTGGTGAGTCGACGACCGAATGCCCAGCTTCTCGCACGTCCACCGAGCTTCGACATTGCGAAAGCAACTTGATGATCAGGATCATAGATCTGCCGAACTCCTAAGGCTGTATCCATCTCGACGCACCAACGTAAAAGGGGCTCAGTCTCGCCACCTTTGTAATGGTTCACATCGCGTTTTAGAGGCGCAACTCTTGCGGCAGGAGTTGTGATCCGCCGTTGCGCTCCAACAACACCCTGGTGCATGAAGGTGAGCACCGTCAATTTCTGCGCTTTAGGATTGAAGGTGTTCAACATGTTGATCCCACTTGCTTCGCCGAAGATAGTGACCATGCGCTCATACGCCGCCCACTCCGGATCGGATAGGTGGGGGAAGTTCTCTCTCAATGTATCCATGATTCCGTGGGGGAAAATGGGATACAGAGCACACTGGCCAAGTCAAGGTGTTGGAAGGACTCTTCTAAGTGCTACCAGGTGTAATGTTACTAGGCCAAGTCCCTTATTCAGCTCACTAAAAGAGGAGTTTGAACCGTGGCGAGGAAACGTTGGAGGGCACTTGCGAGGTTGGACGTAAAATGACAACTGATAAGAAAAGCTGTTATGGTTCCTGTCGCTACTCCTAATTAGCCTCAAGGGCTCCTAGAGGTTTTATAAGTAAAATCTACACATGCATGAATAAAACCTACGAACTCATATATATAAAACCCTGGGTACACTGAGGTTCAACCCATAGGACCTTGAACTTGAAGCCCTGTAAAAAATTCCCGGCGAAGTGACTGGCTCACGCCACTCACTTCAACCGGTAGAGACACGTTGGACGCGTCACCAGTGTAGTTCCCAAGCAGGAACCATCATACTGTACTTGAATGTAAATCTTGAACTTCGACTGGGAAGCTTTGAACTTGAATTTGAAACTTCATGTTGACGATGCAGTGTCGCCAGATGGTTTCTAGGAAGATGAGTAATGACGATGCGGCGTCATCACTTCATCTAGAGCACAACTGGCTACCTTTAGCCCTGGCTGCCATGTCTTACCCTGTAGAGACATGTCCCGCTTCCCTCCGTCTCATCTTCGGTGCCCACCACCTTTGAGATATGTACTATGGTACGTACTAAGACATGTAATGAGAGGCTCATTACAGTAACTAAACCCGTCGTTTATATTTGTGACCAACCCTTGTGTATGTGATGCACATAGGTGCATTTATATTAGGAAGGATAACGCCTAGCGTCATCCGTTACGCGAGGTATCTAGAAAGATACGGTCGTAGTACATTATATAGTTATCTACAGAGATGACATTTTACTTGGTAAAAACAGGTATTCATATTTAATACGATTAAATATAAATCCGTCTGAAACTACTTCCTACTTAGTAAATGCGCACGAGGAGCCGGATTTCCGCTCCCATGACGACACTTTACTAGAGTTTCTTAGTGCGTTGGGTGAGGCCGCTAAGGCGCCCACCAGAACTACCTCACTGCACGCAAGAGAAGGCGGTCTAACCGCATCCTCGCTGTGCTATAGTGTGTGTCTCAGTAGATCGTGGCCGCATTACGACGTGCTCACCTACACACGGAGCCCAGACGCAACCTGTCCAAAGCTAGCCAATTCTAGATTGCTAATCGCAGCTGCTCGGTGCTTCGCATCCCTGGTCGGAGACCCAATCTTCAACACTTCTTCTGAACGACAGTGTCGAACAGTACAAACATTCTCGCCAAATACTCGTACCTTAGTACGACGCGACCGCTCCTGCAGCCAGTTACATATTTGCTGAACGACCTTAGTCTCCAGCTTAATCCCGCTTCAGCGAAACTCAGCTGTTTATTCCTGCGCCCTAATACAGCCCACCATGCTCCGCAGCACGTCCAATTTCAATGCGTCGTCTGGTTTGGTCATTAAGTCTGCTAATATTCGTTCTCCCTCCCAATACTCCGGCTTTAGGATTCCACCCTTTATTCAACTCCCCAAACAAAATACGTGCTTAGCTGTTGCAGATGCGCCCTCTTCACCTAGCTTCTTAAGTGCAGCCTGGTTGTCGACTGGCAGCGTCATAGGTTGCTCGTATTTGGCGCACAACTCAGCAAACAGTTCACGAATTTCGAAGAGTTACGTAGCCATCACTGAAGCCACCGTAACTTCAGCTTAAAATGTCGTGAGAGTGACTCCTCCTTGCTTCTTGCACGTCCAGCTTACTGCCATTCCATCGAGCATATCCAGTCCGCGTCTGACACACTTCCGATCTTGTTTATCCGTAGTATAGTCTGCATCCTATTTGCAGAGATTTTCAGGAGTTCGCGCTCCTATCATCCCTGAGCGTCAGCTCCTTCGTTTCACCCAGATACCGCAGTTTCCGTTTCGCGAGAATGTAATGTTCTATAGTGGGTCATGTGTGCGTCGCGATGCTTTATATACCGCGAACATTATGTGCGGCCTCGTACATCTTGCAATCCGCATTAAACTTCCTACTAATGATAAAAACTTCCTCACTTCCACCACATTGTCACCACCAGAGGCAGGCAATCTGTCTTCCATAGGTCGTCGGACCTTGTTTCATTATGGTGGAAACACACCGGACTTGCCCTTCAATTGATAATTGGTTGATTTTTGAATTCAAATCATGAACGCTTTCTCGATGCACAGGACAAGACCACCTCCCATTGTACTAAGAGGATTTGTCGGCTCCGGGTATCAAGCCAGGACCCCCCGGCCCTAAAACGGAACCTCGTTCCATTCTGGTGTGCTACACCGAACTTGCCCTCCAATGATTTTTTTTAATTATTATTTTTTATTTCGAATCAAATACGCCTTTTGATGCGCAGGACAACATCACCTCCCATTATGCTTTGGAGGATTTGTCGGCCCCCGATATCAAACGTGGGACCTCCCGGTCCTGAAGTGAGTGGCGAATCACTCACCACCAGGATCGGTACCTTGATGTCTCGTTCCATTCTGGTGCAATCGGAGTACGCACTCCGTGTGCCTGCTTCATTTTAAAGTCATCTAAAATACACGCCGTGTCGGTGAAGCTCTGAACGAACCCGATTTTCACCAGTTTTTGGTGCAGTTGATTCCACAGACGTCCGAACAATTTCAGGCCGTGCAGGGCCTTCTTCAGCTCCAGTGCAATTTTGCTATTGTGACCCACTCCGAGTATTTTCCGCAACTCTCTCAGACCATCATTCCTTGAAAAATATAAATAAAGATCGCCAAATTTGCTTCCTTCTCAGCCTTCAGATGCGCATTAGCCACGTCTCCGTGCTTGGCGGGAATTCGCCATTTCGCGCTAACGCAAAAAAAAATTAGCTTGTCACTAGTCCTGTTAATAACCGCCGCGAAGGTGATGTTATAGCTAGCTCCAAACGACTGTTCGTTCCCGCAGGCAACAAGCCCCGCTTTTGGGTGTTCAATTAGACCCTCAGCATCTAATTTCGTCTTAAAGACCCAATTCGTGTGTAATACATGGACGCCCTCGAGGACTTTCACCACTTTCCACATGCCGTTCTCTTCCAAAGCTTTTAGCTCTTCTACCATGGCTTTCATCCAGCCGTCTTTGTATCCGCTACGCATAGCTTCACCGTAACTCTTCGGATCCGGTTCGACGATACTATTCACCAAGCCTGCACCCGACTCCTCCTGCCGAGCACTCTCACGTGCAGTTCTTGATCCTGACGGTCGAATAATTGCATCACCGGCCGCTCTCGTGTCCAGGTACTTTTCTTAGTATTATTTTTGCGTCCCTTAAAGACTTTCCCCGCAGGGTTCGGTCCACCTTCTGCCGCAGCAGTTTAGGCGTCTTTCTGGACTGCCTCTTCTCCAGATTGATTGTTCTCCAGATACAATCTCTTAACTTGTTCTTTTTGCGTGTTGTCCAGGGTCCCAATATTTCTCACGTGTTGAGCTGTCACTACCACCTTGTCTTTTGGCAAGGATGGTGAAGGAAAGATGCCTCCGAATACTTCACGTAAAGAATCTGGAGAGGAAGGTTTATAAGCTGCTAAGCAGGGCTAGCAACTTAATGTAGTGCTTGAAACGGCTTAAGTTGCCCTATGCTGCACAATTCCCGTTAAGTACACCTTGTGTACTGCTAGTAATTAGACCCACCACTTGGGTGTGGTTCACATTGTGGGCCACCCTTGTAAATGTGATGCATCTGAGGACATTCGCGTTAACGGGGATGACGGCTAACGTCATCCAAATTACGAGGTATTTAGAATTATACACTCGCAACACATATCAGTGGATATCTACACAGATGGCATTTATGATATTTAAATTAAATTTATATTAGATACGATTATATAAATCAGTCTGGAAACTACTTCCTAGCTCACAAGTGCGCATGTGGATCCGAATTACCGCTCCCGTGGCGTCACTTAAACTAAGACTTCTAATTCGTTGTGTAAGGTCACTTAGACGCCCACCAATTACCTCACTGTACGATAAAGAAGACAATCAACGGCATCCTCACGGTGTTCATTAGGTGTGTGCTAGTAGTGCGTGGTAACTTTAAGTGGCGCCTCCATACACTTGGTAGCACTAGTAGGCCTTCCCACGACCCATCTCTCAGAGCGTGCCAGTGAGAATGATCCTCAAAATCGATTGGGCTCATTTCCTCTACCTCTCCGAAAAAATCAGGAGATAGGAAGAACTTGCCGTAGGGACTTGGCGAGCAAGACCTGGCAGGCTCTTGGGCAGTCCTCCTGAGCAACATATTGCTCAGTTTGAGCAGTTTGAGGTGTTCGTGCTCGGACAGCGAAGGGTCGCGTCCGAGGCACATAGATCAGCAGCTGCGGAGTCCGTCACTACGTTTCAAAATGAGCTGGAGCGTGAGCAGGCTCGGAGCGAGGTCCTCAACAGGACTGTTGAGATGCTCTCTGCCCGGCCGCATGAGCCGAAGCCCATTCGGATGAAACCGCCTAAGTTCGATGGAACTGCAGCGCACACGATTGTCCACTGGCTGTTAGCCGTGGAGCAATGCGATGTCGTGCAGCTCATTAAGGACGACAGCCGGATGTTGTCGTACGCCATGTCGCATCTGCGCGGTAAGGCTTCAGAGTGGACTTACTCGGCGCTTATGGCGGACAGAAAGGCGTTCCCTACATAAGCGATATTTAAGGAAAAGTTTTACGCCATGTATCAGCCGCCGAACAACGAAGTGTTGCTTCAGGCGCGCTTCTTTGGAGCACGACAATTGAAGCGACCCCTGCAAGAATATATGCAGGAGATACGGTCGCTGTCGGCGTCCATATTGTGGGTCCGATACCAAAACACATTATGGTGCCCACGTTTCTTAACGGACTGCGGCACGGCCCATCGCGAGAGGTCTCTTTTGAAAAGGTGCTGTCGACATGGAAGAGGCAATCCAAATTGCTTTGTTGAGAAGCAATCCTTCAACAGTGCCTCGTCGACTGCTTGGTATAAGCCGACGATCGATACGTCAGATGCCACTCTTATGGAGTTAGGCAATGCAGACGTAGTCCGCTCTAAGTGCGGCAAGTGCGGCCATATGATGGCACGCTGCTAGCCAGAGTCCCTGCTGGACTAAGACGCCCAGCAAGAGGACTCACTACCCAAAGGGTAATGGCAAGAACAAGTCTTGAATTTCGGATCTCATCCCTGCTGGTCTATAGTGCTTGATTACGAGGATATGACCATGTGATGACTATTCTCGTGGATTCGGGTGCATCACAGAATTTGTGAAACTCGCGGCTCTAGCATAGAGACCGCAGGGGCTTAAGTTGCTTTGCCAGGATGGCAAGCGAGAAGAGGCGACCATTAGTTTAACGAACGGCGCGCTAGTTCAAGTTGAATTAACCTACAGTTTTAGTGACTTCTCAGAGAAACTTTTACAGTGCTAGGTATGGAGAGTTCGTATGACCTCATCCTAGGCATGCCATGGTTCGGCAAACCACCTACCATGGATGAGCTGGCGTACAAGCATAATTGCTAGCTCTACACAGGACACCGGAAATGATATGCTCCTGCGAGAGGCGTATGCAACTGATATCGTGTACAACACAATTGAGGGTGCGTTGACGGGATGTCAAACGCCACCAAGTCCTACCCAGCTCGTGGAGACTGCGGTAGTGAAAAGGACGATGACAAGTAGTCATGCGTCCAATGGTTTTGCACAGAGCCGAAAGCCTGTGAGAAAAGACGGCGAGCTTACAAGAAGTTGAGCGTCGCATGAACCGGCACAAAGCCTAGGGCCTGGTGCGGTTGGAAAGGGTGTGTTAGCCAGGAGAGCAACGGCACCCGCTTTCCAATTTAAGGTCGTGATTCCTCTGAGAACGAGTGTCCAGCAGATTTGGACGATCAAAGGCACGTCTTAATGAGTGACCTTCGGAGTAGTTCCTAATAGAGAGGTTTGTCCTTCGAACGAAGCGTTCGAGGCCGCCGTAGATAATATAGCGGAGGCATCCTCAGTTGAGGTACTCCAGAATGTGTTAAAATCTACCGAGGAGACAGTCAAACTCCCGGAGATGTTGTATCGTTTCCTTGCCGAATTAAAGGAAGGAATGATCCACGAGATTGTCACACCAGTTCCATAGCAGAACCCAATGGATTGTAGCTAGTCGTCGACAATGGACGAGATCGTCCTACAAACGGACAAAAAGAAATTGTTCGCTGCCCAAGGTCGGTATGCTTGACAGACAGCCCGGTCTATGAGGTTCTGTGAAAACATCGTGATGTGTTCCCAGAAGAAGTGCTGAGCCACCTACCGGCAGATTGGGCATCGGGCACGAAATTGATTTTGAACCTGGCATGTGACCAGGCAATGGCTGTTGCCGAAAGAATAAATCGATTATATCGATGAGTTCTTCGACAAGCGAGTTAAGGCGGGACATGTGCTTGAGAGCAAATCGCCTCACTGCAGCCCGACATTTTGTGTGCGTAAAGCCTTAGGTGGATGACACGTGTATACGCTTTCTATAAAATGAGCACGGCGACCATACCGGCGCAAAAGCCAATCCCGCGAAAAGATGTCTTGTTGAATTCCATGGGAAAGTCAACTATCTTTTGCGCGTTGGATTTAAAAGATGGCTACTATCAGGTACTCGTGAGAGAATTTAACTGATCATGACTAACGTTTTCTTGTTACCACTGATGCCTCTAAATATTTTGTTGGTGGTATTCTCTCTCAGATTCATTTTGGTACATTGCCCTGTCTAATAAGATTAGAATTCATAAATTTAATTGGGTGACGCATGAAAAAGAACTTTTTGTGATTAGCTTGCATTGGAAAAGTGGCGTCATTACCGTTATGGTTGTGAATTTGACATCTATACTGACTACAGTGCATGCAAATGGTTCCTGCTTCATCCGAATTTTCGCCAAAGCTGGCTCGTTTTTTTCGTTCTTTTCGCAATTTTCATTTAAGCTGCATCACGTTAAATGCCATTGAAATGTGGTTGCTGATGCTTTATCACGTCAATTTTTGGATGAGTCAATGCAAACTGTGTCACAACAACAGTGCGCAACTCCCACTGTAGAGAAACTACCAGCTGCAGTCAACTTGTCACTGTATCGGACGAGCTACTTATTCATCTTCCCGCTTTCATTTCGTTGGAGAGGAGGGTGCTTCCAGCGGTCCTACTCCTGTTGATTTACAGCTTACTCACGACAAAGGACATGCACGGCTGGACCATCCATGTTCTGTTAATGCGATCAAGCCTTCATCTATTGCTGTCAATGTGACACAACAATCTCAAATTGGAGCTCGCTTGGTTGGTCTGATTTGGTTTGCAAGAAATTTGCCGACGGATATGTACTTGTCCCGATTTCGCAGAACAATCTAAGCACCCTGATTGGTTATATGTCAAACACAATAGTTACTGGCCGTATAGAACGCAATTTATTAAATTCGCGAAGTATTCCTAGTACCACAAATCAGGCGCAATATGGAATCGCTGAGTGTTAAAATAAGTTCAGGACCGTCGTCAAGAGATGAATGATCTAGCAAAAAACGTTTAACTCAAGCTCAAGAGAAGTACTACGACAAGAAACGAACTGCTATTACTTTCAAAGCAAGAGATTTGGATATATTGGATACTCGTCGTAAGCCTGTGAAACATGTTATACAAGACATTGATGGAAACTGCCAACAATAACTGCTCGTAAAGTTGGATCATTGGAAATTATCAGAATGGTCAACCTTAATGTTGCAAAGTTAAAACTTCCGCAAAGTATGAGTTGATTGAACCTCACGTACAATATTAACGTGTTAAGTCACTATCATAAAGATCCATTCCAAATTCAGACTCGTCCGATTTCAATTTTATTTCGAATTGTATTGACGAGAAAAGTGGTGAAACGATGTACTTATTCGAACAGCTTCTTCGAAAGCGTTATATAAATTTTAAATTTGAATGGCTCGTCACGTGCGTGAATTACCCGACCATGACGCTACATGGGAGCGTGAACAAAATATTCGTCACGTATCTCATTGGAATACTCTCGTCGTCGATTTCGAGAAGCAGCAACAAGAAGTCAAGTCCGGGAGGATTTAAAATTGTATCATCTCAATGGTGGGTTGGCAGAGTATCTGCGTGCTTTTATATTATTTTCAGATAGTTGGAGAACTGGATTAGCAAATATCAAGGTGAGCCAGGATTCTCTTACTTTATATCACTTTTCATTTTATCTTAAATCATTAACAGCACCGCCTCATACAAGGCCCCCCTACAGGACTCACTTAAGGTCGTCTACTTCCTCTGCTTTCTACTGTTGGTGTTACATGCGTGCAGTTAAATAGAGAACATTTATGTATTACGAAAAAGGGAACGCTTACGTTGCGTGTGACGGCACGCGGAGTGGAAAAGACGTTCGAGATTACGAATAAGTACTTTGCGAAGATGTAAAACATAATATGATCTCGTATGGCGTTTTAGACAAAAAGGAGTATTAACTCGATGGAGTGGAGAGTCAGCGTGTAATTGCTCAGAAAGACGGTGGTGCTATTGCTTTTGACGTGGATCTGCAGAGAAACGTATTGGTTGTGCACGCTAGCGTAGTTGAGATATATGTCGCGGGCTGGAGTGATTATGGCCGCGCTTGAGGGCGAGGCGAATGGAACAGACAACGAGTCCGAAAATTTACTTTGGTTGACGTGCACAAGCGCCTATTGTAACAGGGCACTACGATTTGTACTGCTTAAGTACAAGTCCACTTCGCACTGCTTTAGTTGCGAGTGGTGCCTTACATTATTTCACGTACACTAGTACGTACGGAGGAAGACTTCTCTTTAAGTCAACTAGCTTAAAGAGGATAAAATGAAAACTGTATTAATCTAATTAATCTTCTATCTATCTTGTAAATGCTAAATTAATTATAAACTAATACTAAACATGCAATTGAATTCTTATCGTATTTTATCTGTATCTCTCTTTTGTTTACATCTACAGCTGATTAGTCTGCGGAATAAATTGATATAATGGTGTATACCTAGTTATAGATAAGATTTTTGAACATGACTATTTGAAGTTCTATCCTCCAAATATTATCCACTTTTAGATAATATCTTAATTAACAACCTTTGAGTAATAATTTCATGGAACGATACACCCCGTTACACCTAGGACACTTGAACTGCGACGCTGTAGAGAGGCTTGCACGAGACCCGAGTTCTGAGATACGGACCACAGGAAAGTGAACTGTCTAAATTGCGCGGAAGGAGAGCAGTCTAAAAATATACAATCTCGTAAGGACAATGGGTGCCACTCACTCATTGACAGAATCGGAGGGGTGATCTGTCCGGACCTAAAATCCCGATGACTCCAAGAGGCAGACTCAAGAATTGCTGCATAATTAATTTCGTGAATCATAATTCCAATTATTATACGGCTTTCTTAGCGAAGACTAATGACGCCGCAGCAAAAAAATGAGCATTCTTAGTGTTCTTTGAGCGAAATTTCAACAGCAAGATTCACATATTACGAACGGACAGCGTTGGAGAATATAAGAGTGTGGATCGCTTTTATAAAGAGACTGGGGTTGCCAGACAACGTAGTGGGGCTTGGAATCAAGCGAGTAATGGTAAGGCGGAAATGATGCATAGGACGGTCATGAATATGGTTAAATGTATGATATTTGTCTGCGGGCTGCCAATTTCTTTCGAGGTGATGCTGTCCAGTACGCCGCGTGCTTACTGATAGGCCACCCACAAACTCGACTCCCGGACGTGCATTACCTCTGAAGCTGCTCACGAAGTAGACGCCACAATTGGGCAAAATATTCGTTTTCGGGACAGTTTGCCGAGATCCAAAAAATAAGAATTTTTCTCAGCACGCCCATCAAAGAATTATAGTGGGTATTGACGAGGAAACGTAAGGCTACTATGCATGCTTGCCAAAAGAAAAGGTGGTAGTGACAACTCAACACGTGAGAAATAATGGGATCCTGGACAAGACGCAAAAAGAACAGGTTAAGAGATTGTATCTGGAGGACAATCAATCTGGGGAAGAGACAGTCCAGAAAGACGCCTAAACTGCTGCGACAGAAGGTGGACCAAAACCTGCGGGGAAATTTTTTTAAGGGACGCAAAAATAATACTAAGAAAAATACCTGGACACGAGAGCGGCCGGTGATGCAATTATTCGACCGTCAGGATCAAGAACTGCACGTGAGAGTGCTCGGCAGGAGGAGTCGGGTGCAGGCTTGGTGAATAGTATCGTCGAACCGGATCCGAAGAGTTACGGTGAAGCTATGCGTAGCGGATACAAAGACGGCTGGATGAAAGCCATGGTAGAAGAGCTAAAAGCTTTGGAAGAGAACGGCATGTGGAAAGTGGTGAAAGTCCTCGAGGGCGTCCATGTATTACACACGAATTGGGTCTTTAAGACGAAATTAGATGCTGAGGGTCTAATTGAACACCCAAAAGCGAGGCTTGTTGCCTGCGGGAACGAACAGTCGTTTGGAGCTAGCTATAACATCACCTTCGCGGCGGTTATTAACAGGACTAGTGACAAGCTAATTTTTTTTTGCGTTAGCGCGAAATGGCGAATTCCCGCCAAGCACGGAGACGTGGCTAATGCGCATCTGAAGGCTGAGAAGGAAGCAAATTTGGCGATCTTTATTTATATTTTTCAAGGAATGATGGTCTGAGAGAGTTGCGGAAAATACTCGGAGTGGGTCACAATAGCAAAATTGCACTGGAGCTGAAGAAGGCCCTGCACGGCCTGAAATTGTTCGGACGTCTGTGGAATCAACTGCACCAAAAACTGGTGAAAATCGGGTTCGTTCAGAGCTTCACCGACACGGCGTGTATTTTAGATGACTTTAAAATGAAGCAGGCACACGGAGTGCGTACTCCGATTGCACCAGAATGGAACGAGACATCAAGGTACCGATCCTGGTGGTGAGTGATTCGCCACTCACTTCAGGACCGGGAGGTCCCACGTTTGATATCGGGGGCCGACAAATCCTCCAAAGCATAATGGGAGGTGATGTTGTCCTGCGCATCAAAAGGCGTATTTGATTCGAAATAAAAAATAATAATTAAAAAAAATCATTGGAGGGCAAGTTCGGTGTAGCACACCAGAATGGAACGAGGTTCCGTTTTAGGGCCGGGGGGTCCTGGCTTGATACCCGGAGCCGACAAATCCTCTTAGTACAATGGGAGGTGGTCTTGTCCTGTGCATCGAGAAAGCGTTCATGATTTGAATTCAAAAATCAACCAATTATCAATTGAAGGGCAAGTCCGGTGTGTTTCCACCATAATGAAACAAGGTCCGACGACCTATGGAAGACAGATTGCCTGCCTCTGGTGGTGACAATGTGGTGGAAGTGAGGAAGTTTTTATCATTAGTAGGAAGTTTAATGCGGATTGCAAGATGTACGAGGCCGCACATAATGTTCGCGGTATATAAAGCATCGCGACGCACACATGACCCACTATAGAACATTACATTCTCGCGAAACGGAAACTGCGGTATCTGGGTGAAACGAAGGAGCTGACGCTCAGGGATGATAGGAGCGCGAACTCCTGAAAATCTCTGCAAATAGGATGCAGACTATACTACGGATAAACAAGATCGGAAGTGTGTCAGACGCGGACTGGATATGCTCGATGGAATGGCAGTAAGCTGGACGTGCAAGAAGCAAGGAGGAGTCACTCTCACGACATTTTAAGCTGAAGTTACGGTGGCTTCAGTGATGGCTACGTAACTCTTCGAAATTCGTGAACTGTTTGCTGAGTTGTGCGTCAAATACGAGCAACCTATGACGCTGCCAGTCGACAACCAGGCTGCACTTAAGAAGCTAGGTGAAGAGGGCGCATCTGCAACAGCTAAGCACGTATTTTTTTGGGGGAGTTGTATAAAGGGTGGAATCCTAAAGCCGGAGTATTGGGAGGGAGAACGAATACTAGCAGACTTAATGACCAAAGCAGACGACGCATTGAAATTGGACGTGCTGCGGAGCATGGAGGGCTGCATTAGGGCGCAGGAATAAACAGCTGAGTTTCGCTGAAGCGGGATTAAGCTGGAGACTAAGGTCGTTCAGCAAATATGTAACTGGCTGCAGGAGCAGTCGCGTCGTACTAAGGTACGAGTATTTGGCGAGAATGTTTGTACTGTTCGACACTGTCGTTCAGAAGAAGTGTTGAAGATTGGGTCTCCGACCAGGGATGCGAAGCACCGAGCAGCTGCGATTACCAATCTAGAATTGGCTAGCTTTGGACAGGTTGCGTCTGGGCTTCGTGTGTAGGTGAACACGTCGTAATGCGGCCACGATCTACTTAGACACACACTATAGCACAGCGAGGAAGCGGTTAGACCGCCTTCTCTTGCGTGCAGTGAGGTAGTTGTGGTGGGCGCCTTAGCGGCCTCACCCTACGCACTAAGAAACTCCAGTAAAGTGTCGTCACGGGAGCGGAAATCCGGCTCCTCGTGCGCATTTACTAAATAGGAAGTAGATCTCAGACAGAAATATATTTAATCGTATTAAATATACATACCTATTTTTTACCAAATAAAATATTATCTCTATAGATAACACTATTATGTATTGCGAGTGCCCCAAAACTCTTTCTGGTTGTTTTCACGGCTGTTTTCAGTTGCAGAAGTTGCCTCAGCCGTCGCCATTGCAGAGCGTAGAGCAGGTTGGTCGACAGCAGCAACATTCGTGGCCGCAATCGCAGCAGCAATACTTTGAATGCAACTTTTCATGAAAAATCTTTTGGAAGAAGAAAAGCTCGGAATCCTTAGCCGGTAATTGGCAAAATGGATGTGAATTGACATTATTGACTTCTCAGCAAGAATCCCAGAAAATTAAAGAGA
>NC_090620.1:3741383-3749773 GCF_004359215.1 Bremia lactucae
GTCTTTGACGGCCACGAACACCTCGTTCGAAGGACCGTCCTCTTTAGAAGGGACTCACATGTTTAAACGTGCCTTTGATCGTCCTAATCTGTCGAGTGCTCGTTTTTCGAGTTACCACGACCATTTTATGGGAAGCGGGTGTCGTTGCACTCCTGGCTAACGCACCCCACCCAAACGCACCAGGCTCTAGGCACTGTGCCGGTTTATGCGACGCATGACTTCCTGTCAGCTCGCTGTCTGCTGCCACAGGCTCTCGGCTCTGTGCAGGACATTCGAACGCATGACTACTTGTCATCGTCCTTTTCACTACCCCAGTCTTCAAGAGCTGGGTAGAAACTGGTGACAATTGACATCCCGTCAACGCACCCTCAACTGTGTTTGACACGATGTTAATTGCATACGCCTTTCGCAGGGAGCACATCCTTTCCGGTGTCCTGCGTAGATTTCGTAACTGTGCGTGTACGCCAGTCTTTCCAGGGTTGGCACTTTGCCAACCATGGCATGCCTAGGATGAGGTCATACGCTAGCACTGTAAATTCTCTTTGCAAGAGGAGTCACTAAAGCTGAAGGCGAGTTCTACCTGAACTCCCTCAGACTTAACGAGCGCGCCATTCGCCAAACGAACGGTCGCCTCTTCTCGCTTGCCATCCTGGCAAAGCGACTCAAACATCGCCTGTCTCTTTCCTAGAGCCACGAGTTTCACAAATTTTTGTGATGCACTTGAATCCACTTGGAGGGTCTCACCTGGTCATGGCCTCTTACTTGAGCGCTATAGACCAGCAGGGTTGAGGTCCGAACTTTCGAGACATCAGAGACTATGCTACCCATTTGTTCCACAACTCTGAACGTAGGGGTAGCTTCAGAGTCCGCATCAGTAGGACATCCCGCCCCTACTGCGCTCCTGCATTTCCCAGCCCCTCAGTGGTCAATGCAGAACTCATGCGTCTCGCGCGCTGATTCTTGCCATCGCCATTTGGGTAGGTAGTCCTCTTGCTGGGCGTCTTCGCCCCAGCAGGGACCCTGGCATAGCAGCGAGACATGGCCGCGCTTGCGGCATTTATAGCAGACAACGTCTGCATTGCTTAACTCCATGGGAGTGGCATCTGACCTCTCGGCCAACAGCTTATACCAAGCTGTCGCCGAGGCACTGTTGTAGAATTGCTCTTCAACTAAGGCAATTTGGATTGCCTCTTCCATCGTCGACGGCACCTTTCTGAAGAGGGCCTGTCGCGGAGGGGCCATGCCGTAGTCCGTTCATAAACGTGGGCACTTTAATATGCTCCGGAATTGGACCTACGGTAATGGCCGCCGACAGCGAGCGTATCTCCTGCACACACTCTTCCAGAGTTCGCTTTGCCTTTCGCGCTCCAAAGAAGCGCGCTTGAAGCAACACTTCGTTGTTCGGCGGCTGGTACATGGCGCGTATATTTTCCTTAAATATCGCCTAGTAGGGAACGCCTTTCAGTCCGCCATAAACGCCAAGTAAGCCCACCCAGAGGCCTAACCGCGCAGATGCGGCATGGCGTACGACCCCATCCGGCTGTCGTCCTTGATGAGCTGCGCGACACCGCATTGCTCCACAGCTAGAAGCCAGTGGACAATCGTGTGCGCTGAAGTTCCATCGAACTTGGGCGGGTTTATCCGAATGGACCTCGGCTGATGCGGCCGGGCAGAGAGCATCTAAAGAAGTCTGTTGAGAGCCTCGCTCCGAGCTTGCTCATGCCTCAGCTCAGCTCATCCTGAGTGTGAGTGACGGAGGAAGTAATTTTCAAACTGATTTAAATTTTATCGTATTAAATATAAATACCTATTTTTACCAATCAAAATGTCATCTTATAGATAACACTTAATATGTATTGCGAGCGTAATTTTCTAGATACCTTGCGTAACGGATGACGCAAGCCGTCATCCCTCCTAATGTGAATGCTTCCATGCGCATCACATTCACAAGGGTTGGTCACAAATGTGAACCACACCCGAGTGCTGGGCCTAATTACTTTAATTTAGTAACTCATTATCCCCGTAAGAACACCAAGTGTACTTAACGGGGACTGTGTAACATTAGGGCAACTTTAGCCCGTGACAGATGCCATTGGTTCTCGCTTCCGTATGGTGGTGCTCAATCACACACCTACCAAAAATGGTAAGCGGAACTATTTAGCACGCGGAGGTCTCGTTCGTTAACGGAATCAGCCAGACAAATCACTCCACCAACTAAGAACGGCCTATATCCTTTTAAGAATTTGTAATCTTTATTCTTTTTCTTAAAATTTGTTTATCCAGCCAAAAAGCAATTTGAATTATACATTCGGTCTCTACGGTGTCGGTGCAAAAGATTGACAATCGAGCAGACGGGATATTTCGTTATCCATATATACTCTTTTGATGCCTCATGACTGGCACTTTAGGTGTCAATGCCCATGACCAGCAACATCAAACCTTTTACATAAATCTGTTTTTAATTATGCGCCTTAAGTGAGTTCGCGATGGCCTGAATCCAGAGTGCAGCAGCTTTGGCTCCCGGATCAGGTACACCGACACCAAATTCCTCCCCAATATATCCAGCTCGACCACACGCTTGCTGTGTTGAGATTTGAGTCGTCGCATCAGCACCGTCTTGAGCAGCTTTGGCAGCAGCTTCAACCAACTCAAAGCGAGTGTTCATGTTCGTATTGTCAAGAGCACGAAGCGAAGGAATGAGAGCATCCATCATTGTGCGGGACCCCTCCTTGGCGCCACCATACTTTTGTACTGCACAAATTCCAGCGCGAAAAGCTCCGATCCATGCCACAGTGTCCACTTCCTTGCAGCTTTTCAAAAAGAGCGATGCAGCAGTCAGAAAGATGACATACAAGACGCCAGAGGTGCCTCCCGCACTGCGACGCACTGAGTCTGCAAGAGCACACATCGTCTGCGAAGCGTCATTTAGCGGGTAATGAATCTTCACGTCTTCCATTATGGCTTCAGCAGCCACCTTAAAAGTTGTGCCGCAGTCGCCATCACCCACTTTAGTATCCCACTCTGTTAATTGCGCTTCGTTCTGAATCAGAGTCCGACAAATGGCCAGAATGCACTTTTCAAGCAATCGCCCGGCATTCGAGACCGCAACTGGGCGCTCGAATGTCTTGTGTGTCTCAGGAGGTATTACCTTTATAAAGGTTTCTGAAATTGACGATTGCGATGAATCGAAAGGCATGTACGTCCATGCCGGTGCTGTGGTTGGTTCATCAAAGAGTGCGAGCATTTCAGCGTCACCATTGGAGTTCCAGAGTGAAAGCGAGAAACCTGCCATGTCCAAAGCCGTCATGAAGGACCCGACAATGACTCGTTCAAGTTCTATACCTTTGGCTTGAAGAGTTTCGACGGCGTATTTGGCTACAACATATAACTCCATCGCCGTCGTGGAGCCTAAGTTATTGACCATTAGAACAGCCTTGCTGCCTTGCGCCAGACTTAAACCAACTGACGATTTTACCGTGATCTTTTCGATCAGCGTCTTACAAAGCAAGGGTACGTCCTGCTGCTCACACTTGGCTACTCCCGGCTCGCCATGAATTCCCAATCCGAGTTCCATTTCATTATCTCCCCACGTTCTGGTGGTATTCTCCTGTCCTGGGAGCGAGCATGGTTTGATCGCCACCCCCATGGTCCCTATCTGATTCATCGACGTCAAAGCATCGACGAGATTTACAAGAGTGGCTAAATTTCTTCCTAACTTTGCCGCGGCGCCCACCAATTTGTGTACGAATACGGTGCCACTCAGTCCGCGGCGCCCAGTATTGGGGTTTACTACGGCCACGTCTTCGCCAACAATGACCATGTCACACTTAAAGCCTTCTGCTTTGGCTTGCTCTACAGCCAAGCCAAAATTTAGGCGGTCACCTGTGTAGTTCTTGACTACAAGAAGGCAGCCATGAGGACCTGCAGCTAATCGAATAGCCGTCAGAACTTGCTGCGAAGAAGGCGAGGCAAAGACAGCACCACAAACAACACCAGTAAGCATTCCTTCGCCTATGTACCCGGCGTGTGCAGGCTCATGACCGCTGCCTCCGCCTGAAATGATTGTCACTTGACGCTCTCGGATAGTCATATAGTTACGATGCAACAGCACGCGTTGTGTTGGTTCGAGCACTAGATGGGGGTGTGAGAGAGCTATGCCAACCATCATATCGTCTACGATAGTGTGGCTCTCCCGGACGAGCTGCTTCGTTTTCGTCATGGGAACTAAATTGCAAGATGCAAACTTACATGTGACGGGGGTTACAGCTTACAGCCGATATAACCAGAACGTAACACAAAGATTGACAAGATATAAATCTAATACAGTTCTCCCAATCCCACTAACTTCTAGGATTTGACGTTAACAAGACTTTTAAGAAACAAATAAGGCCTTTTTATTAGGACGCCATAGGTGGTGAGGGCGGTGCAGCGGTAGCATTATTCGGGCTATTTAAGGAAACCGGGGCACTCTCAGTCTGCTCCTCTTCTTCTTCTTCGCTATCCTTGTTGCTGCGTGGACTCCCGCCAAGTGTAAGAACCTTAGTTAGCGATATTGTGGCCTTGACAGTGCTCACTGCAGCACGAAACTTTCGACGCGCGTTAAATTTGCGCAATTCTTGAAGTGCAGTTGTCAATTGCACATCCTTGACCACGTCTTCAGCAATCCATGGATGTTCCAGTAATTGACGCGCCGTCCCGCGCTCTTCTGGCTGTAAAACAAGCATCTTACCGATAAGGTCCTTGGCTTCAGCCGAAACTTCGTCCCAGTACGGGGAATCAAACTCATAACTTCCAGCCTTAATGAGCCGAAACAGCATACCTTGATTATTGTGATGGAATGGAGGGTACCCACAGAGTAGAATGTAAGTGATAACACCGATACTCCAGATATCTACTTCTTTGCCGTACGGCTTTGACATCAAGATCTCAGGTGCTACATATCCAGGCGTTCCACAGGCCGTTGACAGCCCTGCCTCTGTGCTTTCAATCGCCTTTTTGGCAAATCCAAAGTCCGCGAGCTTAATGTCTGCATCATCATCGGCGCTACTCAAAAGCAAATTCTCGGGCTTTAAATCACGGTGGACAACGTCCGCATCGTGACAAAACGCGATTGTCTCTAGCAGCACCTTGACGAGGTCTCGAGCCTCTCGTTCCGAGTAAAAGTTTTTCTTCACAATTCGATCAAACAGCTCACCACCTGGCATATATTCCGTCACAAGAAAAAAGTATGTGTCTTCCTGATAGACGTCATAAAGCTTGACAATGTGCGGGTGTTGCATTTCTCGCAAAATCTTGACTTCAGCCACAAGCGCCTCCAAATCGTCAGCTGTGAGCTGAGCGCGCTTGATGCATTTCACAGCGAACTTTTCACCTGTTAATTTAAGTGTTGCTTCTCGAACCACCGAAAAAGTACCCGACCCCAGCTCCTTGCCCAATGCGTACATTTCAGCAAAGCGTTTATCGCATTCGTGGGCTGCGATTTCCTCGAATTGCACGGTAGGGGGTGGTGGAGGCACAAGAAATCGCACGATGCGCTCGGTGCCACTAGTGCTAACGAGGATCTCTCGAATCTTTTCAAAACTCCAGCCTACCGCAGAGTCCGTGAAGTCATGGTCGTTTACACCTAGTAACAGCGAGTTAGGCCCGATCTCGCCCTGTCTCTCAAGAGCCCCGGGCTCGGCTGAGTTACCCACAGGACGAAACCCATCTACAATTACGTGACTTTCACCAATTGGGCTTGTGCTCACGATGAGGCCTAGGGGGCCTGGTGGTACACTTACGTCTACGCGTTTCCATCCGGACCGGTCGAGGAGCTTCATTGTAGCTGTAGATGTTCACACTGGGTTATATCGCACTTAAAACAGAGAGTCGGAGTCTGTGAAAATAAAAAAACTTAGAATCTTATCAAAGACGCACAAGCTAAGGTGAAAATTGAGAGATTGTAGCGGTCTCGAAGATAATTTGGATGAAAAACCTTCAGGTGTAGTGTTTAGCTGACGAGACTGCGCCAGCAGTGGCACGAAAGTGGCACGGCGCATCTTTACGTCTTGATGGCCGGGTGTTTTAGAAGTATGCTTGCTGCATTCCTTATCAGAAGATGTATATGTAGAAAAGTTATTGGAGGTAGCCGTGGACTGACTCAAATTATCGGGAAAACCGCTTTCTGGACAGTCGGACCAAACCAGACAAAGACGATACTTTCATATGTCGTTAACAATTTAGGGGATACTTGAATCGAGACGCAATTATCTGAGTTGGAAGTCCTTGAGAAATCGAGAATTTGCGAGCATTTAAAAGGCAAACGCAACAAAATTCGATGCTTTATGTCTCTAGCGGCTTGCTGGTATGACATAGAAACTAACGGAAATTTTTTCATTAGTTAACTTTATGATACGCGCAACAAAGGTGAAGGTTGTGAAACATTGGAAATGTAGGACCCAAATCGTCAAGTAAATGAGTTTGTCGTACAAAAATAATCGCTTAGGTGAAAATTGTCTGCAAATGTGTGGTGGTTATTACTATGGCACAAATGAACATTAAAGTTGGGCGGCATTTGATGCGAAGGAATGCTTCTACAAAGTCTCGGCTCTTCAGTGCAATTCGAATGCGTAAAGTCATTTTGTAGCAAACATTTATTATCTTAGCGACACCTCCAATACAACTCTGACTAATCAATGTGCTCACATGTCCAGAGGTCATCACCAAGAAAGTGGACCATCTCGATAGCCACTCCCTTATTGACGTTTCGACTAAGCGGCAAATGATATCAGTACATGATTATACCACAATAAGCCGCTTCACGTACATGTCGTCAGTGGACAAAGTAAGGATACCAATTGCCATGGCGTGCTCCTTGTCTTCCGCCATAATGGCCTATGTCATCGAACAATTTAGCAGTATCTCCCATCACGAGTTCGATTGATTTGTACGTACCACAGGAGTACCAGCTTCTAGTGATTCAGGCATTTCTCCACCGGCTGACGTAAGTCCAGGGCACATGACGTTTGCACCCGAGAGCACGAACGGAATTGCGCCCTTATCAGCACGCACCTGCTTCATGACGTGCGGCACCTTGTGAAGCAATCTAAGCGTGGGCATAAAAGGACCGTCACGCTGATTAAAGAAGACAGGCTCGCCTTCGTGAAGCACGATCTGAATATGGTTCTGACTGAAGTTGTTGCGACCAGTTACCAGTATCAGTTGAGATACTTGAACTTACGTAGCCACACTACAGACAAGTGGTGACGCACCATTTCGCCACAACCATCGGTGCCTTCTTGGGCATAAGCATCTCGGCATAAGGCTCCAATTCCGGGTACTGTTCTACAATTTTAGCTCGAATGCTGCGCTGCTGTGAGGATTTGACTTTGCTGCTAGTGCTGACATGCTCCTCCACGGTAAAACGCTTAAACATCTTGGCGCGACAGTTTGTTCGCGGATAATTTGTTTTGACTTTTATTTATCTTGTAAACCACACATAGCAAACAGGTCAAGAAGAAAGACGTGAATTTAAGCAAATCGGTATTGCCACTAACCCTTTTTGGTTACGCGCCCAGAAATGACATGCGTCGTTGCCAAGCTCTCCTTTTTATTAAATGCAAATGTAAAACTTTTACGTTTTAATCTCAAGCTTTCCTAGGCCTTCATCTCCGCTCAATTTACAATCACCATACGTTGCATCCACAGCACTGTTGTCCGACGACGTCATAGCGGCAAACTGTGATTTTGCAAACGGGACAATAGGTTTAGTAAAGCAGGAAATTCGTCAGCACGTCGACGATGTTCGACTTTTTTCGAAGTAATGCACGCTGATATGGTAAATTCCGGTGACAAGAAGAGGCGTGCTGCACGTGAGCGGCATGCAAAACGCCAAGGAGTGAAACTCCAACGATTTAGCGAGGGTGATTACGTTCTGCGGGTTGTCCATCGTTGCGTGGACCACTTCGGACCATGTTCCAACAGTAGAACATATATAAATAGTGCTTTGTTAATTAATAACCTACTTAAATTAATAATTATTTTCTATCCCAAGCTCGAGCACATGCATTAATCAATAAACCTCTGTAATTCAATGATAAATGCAATTTGAGGTCTCGTTTTTTTATTTATTATTCATATATCTTTTCTTGAAGAAAAGAATCAGGTACTGTAAAATAATATAAAGCACTACCTAAAAACGTCTAAAGAAATGTCGCATGTCAGGCTGAACTATTTGGTTTGTGCGGATTGCTCCAACCCAGTCCTCCATCTGCTGTACTGACTTCAGGAAACCCAGCGCATCGCCAACCTGTTGCAGCCAGAATGTCTCGAGCAACTCGAGTGCTTTCTGAGCATCCACGACAGTAATCTCTGAATGTCATCCTGCTCGTCCTCAGGCTGAGTCGGAAGGT
>NC_090620.1:3765215-3777428 GCF_004359215.1 Bremia lactucae
TCTCATTCGAAGGCTCATAATCAGCCGCCTGACGGGTATCAGGCGACTGTTCCATCCTCCCCGAGTCGGCCATTTCGTCCGACTCGCACTCATAATCGACCTCTAAAGAGGGGTCGTACTCACGTGGTGAATCACCACGTGCACTCGCAACACCAAGTGTTGTGCGAGTGGAAGACACTACGGTAGACGGAACGTCTACCGCAAGAGATAACAATGCGTCACCCGCGGCTGCACGAACCGCAGCCGAAGGTTCAACACTATCCTCACCCCGCATGAATTGTTCCTTCATGCGATGGAATTTAAAATGATGGATCTGACCAATCAAAATCATTTTAAAAATTAAGTGGTCATTTAGCGACCACTCCACCTAATGACATTCAGAGTGATTGTCGTTTAAGGGAGGGGTGATGTAACGGGGTGTATCGTTACATGAAATTAACAATAAAAGATTGTTAATTAATATTATCCAAAAGGTAGATAATATTTGGAGGAAATTACTTTAAATAGTAATTTCCTGAATTCTTATCCATAAATAGGTATAGACCATTATGTCTATTTATTCCGCAGACTAATCAGCTGTAGAAGTAATCAAAGAGAGTTACGAGATAAGATAGATAAGAATTCATTTACATGTTTAGTATTAGTTTATAGTTAAGACAACATTTACAAAGATAGATTAACAAGACACTTAACTATATTAATACAGTTTTCATTTTACACTCTTAAGCTAACTTGCCTTAAGAGAAGTCTTCCTCTATACGTACAGTGTACGTCACCTAACGAGAGGCACCCCTCACATCTGAAGCAGTGTGAAGTGGACTTGTACTGAAACAGTACAAGTCGCAGTGCCCCGTTACAACTTTCATCAATAAAGAAACGATATAAAGTGCATTAGTGTGCTCTCGTTCGCAGGCATCGTAGTCAACTCTCGCGCGACAAAGTGACGTAGCTGCTCGAAGCGCAAAAACACGTCGGTATTTGCTACCAGTTGATGGGAACTCCCGTCAGCCGATTGTCTCCGATCGCACGTTAGGTTGCCGCTGCAAAGAGGTTACTTTCATGTGTAGTTATGTAGCCTTTCCGCAGCGTGTTCTGCAAAAGTGCTACAATAATGGTTGCACCTCAATTTTTAAAGCACATGCTTGGCGATTTAAGTGCGGATATCCATGCTTGCAACAATTATCGTCGAATCTGGTCGAGGGACTGGTGAAAAGAGTTTAGCCTTGTGTAATTCTAACGAGCCCTGCAAGCTACTCATTTACTCCGTAAGGAAAATATCTGGATGATTGAAAAGCCTTATCTGACCAGATTTAGCTGTATCTTGAAGGGTGTTGCAGTAAAAGCAGCCTCCGATAAATCATGGAATTCAACCAAAGCGACACTGTGAAGCTCTTTTTACCTGCGAGGAGATACACGAAAGAATCATATCTACCAAAGGATTATTGTCTATTATCCTAGACGTCAATGTCAGAAGTGCCTTACGTCGCGTCAACAGCACTACCCTAGAAAGTATGCTCAATGCAAAACGGCCTGTGGCACCACACTCCAGGAAATGGAGAGCATTGCTTTCGGGTTTTGTAAATGATGTGCTCGGCATCGCATTAGTTACATGAGAAGCGCTTAAACTGGCTACAAGCTCGATAAATCTTAGAAAGCAGGCGAAATCCTCCCTTCTAATGGTAGCACATACAGATCCACCAGATAAGTATGCAGCAACGGAGAAGGTGCCAACTTCATCTAGAGGCCATTTGGCTAACAAGGTCGACAAAGCTCGTATTGTTTGCAGAATTGCAAGGGAGTGCCTAATCACCAGTAGCTTCACGTATATGCGGTTGCAGGGAAGTGCCTTGATTTCAGCTAAGGAATCGACTTTTGTCATGCCAGAGTCAGGGGTGAATCCGCTACTTCGACTGGGGCTGAGATTCGAAGCTTCGTTGGACGCGAGTCACATGCAAATTATCTGGTGCCAATTGGATAATTTTCTTCACCGGTTTTCTCTTCTAGACAGTCATAACGGAAACCAATAACACCAAAACCATGAGGTACAAAGCTTAGGTAGCAGGTCTCACTAACCATATTTAAAATCGGCTGGAAGACTGGTGGAGGAGTGGAATGTCACCTAAATTAATTTGCAAACGCTCTCTTCGGTTGAAACTCGCGCATGGATACACGTTTAAGCGAAGTCAATGGCTTTAAAGGCGAAGCTCATATTTGCCGAACACATCTTGCGATTTATATTAAAAATGACGATGCCAGCATCTGCGTCGCGACCGCACCCAATAACAACCCCCTATCTACATTTAGACTTTGTGTGTGAAATGCGGCTGCGCCATCACTAGCGACTCTCTCCCCGTCATATGTCCAGGAATGTGCATCATTTTCAACACCGTCGCCGCGATCAGCAGCTCCGGAGAATTCAACCTCAGCCCAGCCAAGCGGAATAGATCGGCGCCCGTGTTAAGGCTTGAGATCCGGGAGTACAATGAGGCGCCAATGTACTCGAAAGATCCGCCCATGCTCCTTCACAGTCTTTATGATAGTCAACTCCAACACCACCAGGTCCACAGAAGTTGTATCGCAAGGCTTACCGGCCTCGTACCTTGATCGCAATGCTTATTGGCCTCGTACCTTGATGCCCTTTGTGATTCATTGACGCAAGTGGCGGGATCAAGCGCCAAGTATTATCGTCAGTTTTGGAAGCGAAGTCGTTTCATGAATAGTTCTGAATTTTTCGCATAGCCCAGGATTTTAAATAATCACCTAGAAGGTTTGTACTGATCCTTTTTTCCGGTGGCGCTACTAGTACGGCCGCTCAAGAATAAGAATGACAGCTTATCTTCGATGATTTTTTGTTATGTTTTTTTGGCTTTACAGCTGTAAAGAATGATGAATTCGGCTGTCCGTGTCGATGCGATCGACAGGGAGATCGTGCAGCTCATGTTGCTACACTTCCACATTTTCGTGATCTCTGTCACACCGTCCTGCAACGGCAATGGTGGAGCTCATGTGTGCCCTAATCGGAGTGACCATATCTTCTCCGCTAGAGGGCATCGATGGCTGCAGCAACGTGCTCAACTTCCGATGAGTTTCTTTGCGTCAATAATTTAGATGGTAGGTTTCTTCGTGTCGATCCAGATGGCGTCCCACGCGCTTGCACAAGTACTGGACCAAGGACAGCACTTGCGGCAGCTGGAGCGCCGAGTATAATATCCAGCAAATGGCGTTTCTTGTGCAAGGAAAATTCAGTTGTATACGATTCCGCTACCGCTTGTAACGCTACAGACATAGTTTTGTATTTGATATATATATATACTGACTGTACCCGTGCGGGCTGGCAGTTTTAGCCACAAGTGCTGGAAATCGGCCATCCCTAGTGATTGAATTAATTAGCATTGTAGGCTTCTTTTAGTCTCATTGCAACGTCAATTTTTTTTCATATTTAGTGTTTATTGCCACAGAGATGCAAATCATGCACACATGGGTTTCGCATTGTTGTCTTCTAAATGCCTTGTCAGTCTCTGTTCGCATTCCTTGCCAGATATTCTCTGTTCGCCATTCCCGCAGAGCATCCCCCGAGACCTTACCTACACTGCTGCAAACATGAACCCAAGCTGCATATCTCAAATAGCACGCTCCCTGGCATGTCGCTGCTTTATGCTGGCAAGCTGCCCATCACATGCCAGCCTGATTGCAGCATCCACTGTCAGGAGATCGCCTCGTAATTGAATCAAACACATGGTATGCAGATCTTGTGTTAGCAAAGCCTAGCGCTAGCAGTGCATATTTTGCTACCCCTGGACACACCAATCCATTTCGTTGTAACGCCGAATGGGCACTCTCCACGCCGATGTAGATGTGGGCTTATAATGGGGAACACCGTGCATCCAAGCATTGACAAACTTTTGCCAGCATACAATGAAATGATGAATTGATAAGGTTCGACAATACATTTGACAAGCTGTTACCTTGTAGGTAAGCCATAAATTGCCAGATAGTGCTGGTTTGACTAGGCAAAGAACCACGCATATCCTTGAGTCTTGTCGTATGCTGCTTTTGTAATAGTACTAGCTAACCTGTTCCAGTCTTGTAGAAAACTGTCAAAATCCTCCTTTGATTAAAACGCTATCATTTGCTTGGTAAAAATGCTTTTGCTGATGTGCTAACGGCTTGACAAAGCGATTGTCTGTCTGAAATATCGCCGACAATGCGTTCATGAGTGCGAGCTCCCGGTCCGTCACAAATGTGAGTTGGTGGTCGATCCTCCAGTCGCCGAGAAAGTCTTTCAGCTTGTCCAGTGCCGTTGTTTCCTGTTCAATAATAAAATAAAAAAGGTGAATGTGACGTTTGTTGAGGATATTCCAACCACGTGCAATTAAGGTAGACTGTGTCGATTTGTTTTATAGGTTGCACCGAGCAACCAGACACTCCCTTTGCTAGACTTGTTACAAATAATGTGCCCTGACGGGGACACAATTAACGGATGGGACAGCTGTGGACTTCCAGGCGTTTGCTGAATAGTATACACTGCATCCGAGCTTTCAAGGTTGTCCAGTAACGCTTGAAGCGGTGAGCGGCCAGCCAACATCTTGGCTGGCGTGTTGCTGTCTTAGAGAGGTCAGTATGAAAATAGGTTGAACACCTGTTTGCCCGACCCCTCAGTGGTCGATGTTGAACTCATGCGTCTCGCACGCTGGTTCTTGCCATCGCTCTTTGGGAAGGGAGTCCTCTTGCTGGGCATATTTGCCCCAGCAGGAACCCTGGCATAGCAGTGAGCCATCATACGGCCGCGCTTGCCGCATTTATAGCAGACAACGTCTGCATTGCCCAACTCCAAGGGAGTGGCGTTTGACCTCTCGGCCGATGGCGTATGCCAAACTGTCGCCGAGGCACTGTTGTACGATTGCTTCTCAACTAAGGCAATTTGGATTGCCTCTTCCATCGTCGACGGCACCTTCCTGAATAGGGCCTGTCGCAATGGGCGCGGCCGTATTCCCCGTGTCAAGTATGACATAGTTATTGCTACCGGCCGGACGCTCGCTCAAACATCTCTCCAGAAGATTATGTGGTCTCTTTTGGGTTAAAACAACGGCAACACCCCTCTTAAGGGATCTCTACCGAAGCCAGGAGACTAGTCAATTCTCAAAAATGCCTGCTGGAAATCTTCATATCAGGGGTTTGACGTCTTCGGTGACAAATTCTTTATTGACACCCCCATTATAAACTCGGATACGGGCACCAGCCTGATCCTCCATTGTCTCTTTCTGATTGGCTGCAGCCCATCTACGCCATGTGAACCTGGTGACTGGAATTATGTCTGCCACCTAACGCGTATACTTCTTAACAAATTTATGTCCTGGTCCGCTGATCATGACCGCTAGTGTGTGACCAAGTGCTTTCGACAACAAGCCGCACCCAGATCATGATAAGAACGCTTCGTTACAATCGGAACTGACGGATCTGCATGACAAGCTGGCCGCTGCTAATTAGCTTGTCACGATTTCGCACACCACTTATGATGCGCTGCCAATGTAGGGTCTCAAGGTAAAATCACTCTTCCTGGTAGCCCCAGGGTTAGAAAAATTTTCGCCACTGCAGCTGGCGAACGATAAATGATGGATTCGTCGATCAGTCCGCCCGAGAAATCGAAGTCGCAATACTATTAATTTCTCCAACATGTTTATCAAACAATCGACGCTCCCACTCAAAAAAAATGTTAGTTTCAACTACTTCCAAGCACTCCAGACGATTGGGGTCCGCTTCGAATCAATAGACAGCGGACATGAAACATAGCGTGCGTCATCAGGTTTTACCCTTAGAGGTCCCATACCCTGAAAGCACTGCACATCTCAAACGAGTTTGCCTTTTTTCGTTGAGAAGCATCGCACTAAATTCAGAAAATCTACCAAAGCGTCGTTTATTCCGGAAATGGCCGAGGCGATGCTAAATGATGAGAGCACAGCCTTGCTCGGGGTTCTCCGTGACCTCCTCCAGGAGGTAGACAAAAAAGATCGAGGGCATGTGCAAGATACTTAAGAACGCCGCGAATTCGGACAACTTTGTTGAAGATTGATGTGTTCATCGAAAGTGTTGCGCTTTATGCATATGCGTGTAAAAGGGATCGTATGACAAGAATTATACGGAGAATTTGAATGTGGAAAATATCGTGTTTTGTGGCTCAGTCGGGTAAGGCATGGCGGTGCGTCCCACTGGTCACAGGTTCGATACCCGGTAACGACAAAAAGTAAAACCTTCGGGAACTGGTGTTTGGGGTTAACCAGCACTGTACCGCCAGACAGTGACGTCCCCCATTTTATGGTGGTCCACATATGTGGGAAAGGGAGCGCAGCGAACGATAGGAAAGATTATACGGTAGGATAATGTTAACGGTAGGATAAAGTTAACGTTAGGATAAAGTTAACGGTAAGCTTGAGATAAACTCAAAATATAACTTACTTTCCGGTCTGCAATCTCGACCGTAAGCCTATCTTTAAGCTCATAGCGTTAACGTAAATCAACAGGTTATGAGCCCAAGCAACGACTCCGGCTGCAAGATTGAGCCTTTCGACGGCTCAAACTACGTGCTATGGAGCTACAAGATGAAGATGTACCTCATGTCCAAGGGGTTGTGGGGAGCTGTCTCCGGTGTAGACGCTTCGAATGTAGTAAAGGAGCAGCAAGCGCACGCTGCGATCGCGCTGAATCTGAGTGACGCGCAGTTGATGCACATTATCGACGCGACGACGACGAGAGAGGCGTGAAGAAGGCTGGCAAAGTTTCATCGCACACAAGACATGGCGAATCGACTTTGGTTTAAGGAGAAGTTTGCGTCGTTTAAGTATACAGCTTCAAGCATCAGTGGTCACGTGACAGAGCTTGAAGACCTAGTCATGAAGATGAATAGCGCCAACTGCGGGCCAAGTGAAGAGGACGTATGTGCAGTGATGCTGAGGAGTCTGCCTGCAAGCTACGAGAGCATAGTGCAGGCGTTTCGCATGTCGGTGTCAAGTTTTAATTTCAGCGACCTCGTGAGCAAGTTGATTGCTGAGGAAGTGCGGTTCAAGGACACGGCACGTGTAGAGAAGCAACGGCTCTTTACACAAGCAAGAGAAACGGCAAACAGCACCCGAAGAAACAGCAAGAACGGCGTGCTAAGAAACCTTCAGGAGCATGTTTCAACTGTGGCAACGTCGGCCACTATACTAGGGATTGCCGTTCAAGTCGTGGACCAAGAGAAACTCGAGAAGGAGGAAACGACCACTCCAACGTCGCATTTAATGCTAGGTAAGGGTCCGTCAGCGACTGCTGGGTTATGGACAGTGGCGCATCTGCTCACATGTGCAAGGACCGGGAAGCTTTTGTGGAGTATGTAAAAGTGTGCCAGGCGCGCAGTATATCAAGCGCGAAGAGTAATGTGAAGCTCAAGGTCATCGGTCACGGAACGGTGAAGCTGCGCGTTTGGACCGGACATGATTGGATCGACGCTCGCCTCGATAACACTCTCCATGTCGAAGATCTGTCAAAGAACTTATTCTCGCTTACGGCTGCATCAGCGCGAGTAATGAGTAGAGATCACGCGCAACGTGTGTGTCGTGAAGCGGGGCGGGACATCAGTTGCCACTGGAAGGAAGCAGGGCTTCCTGATGTACCTCAACGTTGAGGCTGGTGCGGAGTGTCACGTAGCCGCGTACGAGAGCGAGCTATGGCACAGAAGACTGGGTCACGCATCGTACGGGACGATTAATGATATGGTCAAGGACGGAAGGATCAAAGGCGCGGAAATGAAGACCGACGTCGTGTGTGACGTATGCGCAACGTCCAAGCAAGTACGCAAGTCATTCAAGTCAAGCGAAGAAGACAAAGGACTCAGGAAGAGTGCACGTTTTGACGGTATCGTATAATCAGACGTGCTTGGACCAATCACTCCAGCTTCAAGATCCGGCTTTAAGTACATTGTGAGCTTCATCATGATGAAGAGCCGATACGTGACGGTTTATCCGTTGCGAAAGAAGAGTGAAGTCATGAGCGCGTTCACAAGATTTTACCGGGAGATCAAGATAGTGTCTGGGACTAAGATCAAGGTCATTCGAAGTGACAACGGTGGCAAGTACCGAAACGCGGCAATGGACAGTTTCTGCAAAGAGAATTTCATCAAGCAAGAGTACACAGTTCCATATAATCCTGAGCAGAACGGTATGGCAGAGCGCATGAATCGAACTCTGGTAGAGATGACGCGCTGCATGCTTAAGGACAGCGGTCTCGACAAGTCTTACTGGTGCGAAGCTTTAATGACACAGCAGACATTCGAAACGGGGTTCCAAACTCGTCGAACAAGAAGTCAAGTCCGCACGAGATGTTGTTCAAGTGAACTAGAGGTTACACCCGTAAAATGGGTATAAAAGCCGCGCACCGATCACATGCGCGTGTTTGGTTCGCAATGCTACGCGCATGTTACAAAGGAGAAACGAAAGAAGCTGGACGATTCGGGCGTAAAGTGTTATTTTCTTGGCTATGCAAAGGATCAGAAGGCGTATCGACTTCTTGACGCGGATGACGGCTCTATCATAATTTCAAGAAGCGTAACATTTGCCGAGCATTCCATTTCGAAGGCAATGAAAAGGGAAGACGAGCGAATTATCGACATCATTGATGATGATAAAAATTTAAGACGTCGGCACTTAACGACAATAGTTTGGAGGTTCCAGCAAATGACGAAAGGCTTCGGACTCCGCCACTTCGAGCTTGCCGTGACCCGATTCGTGGTAGCCAAAACGAGTCCAGTGTTCAAGGTCAGGTTCCCACTCTCCGAAAGAATGATTGAAGTGCAAATTTGTTTTTGCCGAAACACTTAAACCAGAACAATTGATTACGTACTTTTCCGCGACGGCGGCACCGAAGATACCAAGTTGCTGTTAGAAGGTCCAGCACTAAGTAATTTACCAATGAGGCTTTTATTTTAGAATTTTGTTTGATTATTTCTTTTCTTCACCCTGTATTGTGACACAAATTCGAGAGAGCATCAAGCACGTTCGGAAGAGACGGCGAAGAAGAGTGGATGATGCGACCAATTCGAAAGCAACGCGGTGTGGTGCGCTATGAACAAGAGTTCCCCAACCTACGCCGCGGCCACTTTAACTTGGACGATTTTGAAGGAGAAGACTCGTTTTATTGCTTTGTTGCAGATTGTGATGGAGAACAAGCTTCAAGCTACGAAGAAGTATTGAAGAGTACGAACAAGAAGCAGTGGCTGGAAGCGATGAAGAGTGAGATGCAGTCACTCAACGAACACAGCACATGGGCGTTAGTGGACATGCCACCGAACAAGAAAGCTGTTGGCTGCAAGTGGGTATTTCGGATCAAGCGCGATCCAAGTGGAAATATTGTCAAGTTCAAGGCACGATAAGTTGCAAAAGGATTTACGCAGCGGCCTGGGATCGACTTCGTCGAGACTTTTGCGCCGGTGGCACGCAAAGAGTCAATCAATACGATGTTGGCAATTGCAGCAGTTGAAGACTTGGAGGCACAAAACGTCGATGTTGATACCGCATTCTTGTCTGGAGAAGTTATGGGGAGATCTACATGGACCAACCCGACGGTTTTGAAGATCAACAAAATCCGATGAAGAAGTGTTTGCTGCAGAAAGCGCTGTATGGAACCAAGCAAGCGGCGCGGCAGTGGAACAGCAAACTGAATCAGCATTTGGAGAACCAAGGATTCAAAAGCACTTCAGCAGATCCGTGTGTGTTTATTCGAGTGTCAAGCGGCGAATACAGCATCATTGTAATCTACGTGGACGACCTAATGCTGTTTGGCAACACTAAGGAGCACATAACGAACATTAAGAGTGCGCTTAAGCAAGAGTTCAGCATCAAAGAGCTTGGGGATCTCAAGTACTGCTTAGGAATCGAGATTCACCGCAAGCGCGATGAACACATGATCAAGATGAACCAGAAGGCATACATCAGGCGACTCTCGGAAAAGTATGGAATTGAGAATTGCAAGGACGTGCACACACCGGACAACAACTCGAAACTGGTGAAGATGCCTGAAGAGGAAGCGTTTGTACCGAGATTTCCGAATCGCGAACTGGTGGGTGCATTAATGTACATAGCGACTTGTACACGACCAGACATCGCGCATGCAGTTGGAGAAGTTGCCAAATTCTATGAGCGCTACGGGAGTCACACTGGGTGGTAGCCAAGCGAATCTCAAATACTTGAAGACAACTAAAGATATCAGCATTGTATTTAGCGGCGTTAACAAGGGAGAGCTTATTGGATTTGCAGACGCAAACTGGGCAGGCGACTTAGACACGCGGCGTTCAGCGACAGGATACGTGTTCTTCCTGAACGGCGGCACGATCTCATGGAATTCCAAGCGACAACCAACCGTTGCGACATCAAGCACGGAAGCAGAGTACATAAGTCTATACAGCGCAACTCAAGAGGCAGTCTGGCTTCGAAATCTGATAAAGGACTTGGAGTACAAGACTGATACGGCGACGACGATCTTTCAAGATAATCAGGATGTCTTGCGCTTGCCAAGAATCCTGTATACCATTCGCGCACGAAGCACATCGACATCAAGTTTCATTTCTTGCGTGAGAAGGTGGCGAGTGAGGTAATTGCAGTGGAGTACAAGCCAACTGAAGAAATGATCGCGGACGGGTTAACCAAGGCTCTTCCAAGAGACAAGCACACCAAGTTTATGATGGGACTCGGCATGGCAGCATAATGGCATCACTTCGAGTGCACATCACGGGAGAGTGTTGAAGATTGATGTGCTCATCGAAAGTGTTGCGCTTTATGCATATGCGTGTATAAGGGATCGTATGACAAGAATTATACGGAGAATTTGAATGTGGAAAATATCGTGTGTTGTGGCTCAGTCGGGTAAGGCATGGCGGTGCGTCCCACCGGTCGCAGGTTCGATACCCGGTAACGACAAAAAGTAAAACCTTCGGGAACTGGTGTTTGGGGTTTACCAGCACTGTACCTCCAGACAGTGACGTCCCCCATTTTATGGTGGTCCACATATGTGGGAAACGGAGCGCAGCGAACGATAGGAAAGATTTAACGGTAGGATAATGTTAACGGTAGGATAAAGTTAACGGTAGGATAAAGTTAGCGGTAAGATTGAGATAAACTCAAAATATAACTTACTTTCCGGTTTGCAATCTCGACCGTAAGCCCATCTTCAAGCTCATAGCGTTAACGTAAATCAACATGAGGACTCGCTTGGACCTTTTCAACCGGATAATGCTGAGGGATCCGCGTTACTCGCGTGATGTCCCTCGCTCTCCAAGTCCTGTTCGTGGAGGTAGGAATCGGTCTGATAGCTTATCGCCTTCACCGTCCCCCTCACTCGAACGACGCTCGACTTACAGTCGGCGTCCCATCGGTCTCCTTAACCAGATCGGGGTATGTGACCTCATTTGGGTCGACATACCGTTTCAGACGACCCACGTAAAATACGGGGTGCATCTTCATTTACGGGGGAAGAGTGAGCCTATAATTTAGGTCTCTTCAACCACCGAAAAGGGCCCAATGAAACGCGGCAATAACTTCGTAGTACCTCCAGGTAGTACAGAAATTGCATTTTTAGGTAGGGTAGCAGTACTTAATAGTACTTTTTCACCCACTCTAAAACGTTCATTGTTTTTGCGACCATTTCGGTCCGCATATTATTTTTGCTTGTCCTGTGCGCTTGCCATTGCGTCACGGACTTACGTGTGATGGCTAATCGCTCATCCACAAAGCGTTGAGCCTCGCTCACGCTTTAAGCATCAAACTCGCCTATGATACCGCCAAGAGGTCGGTCATAAGGCGTAGTTTTATTGACCACTGCTAAACTGGCAGGGTCACTAGGGCAAGTTTCAGTCTTTGAGATGATACCCTCATGGGTCATCGTCATATTGACGAAACTATGTCCCTCTTTCGCACCGAGCATAGTGAGGGGCCCTCCCCCACTAAGACTCGGGCTGCGCACAAACGAGACTGGCGTCCGAGGATGGCGCAGTCCGTTAATATAAAACGGTGTCTCACCCGTACTGGCGTGGACACTGTTATTTATAGCGAACTCCACAAAGGGCAATTGCTTGCTCCACTCTTTGGGAGTTGCTATAGTGCGTAAGACATCCGCCACGACCCGATTGGCACGTTCTGTTTGGCCATCGGTCTGGGGATGATCTGCGGTCGACATGTGGAGCTTGCTACC
>NC_090620.1:3782581-3798006 GCF_004359215.1 Bremia lactucae
AAAACAATCCAGTCACATATTCTCCTCTTTTGCATCCAAAGCTACTTCTACCTCTTTTAAATTGTCGATTTCATCGTTCGACACATCGTAGCTTGCCTTTACTCGAACGTTTCGATTCTCAACCAACAGCTCCTGCTTTCTCTGCAACATATGTGAAGCAATAAGATGACTTCTCCAACTTACATCCTTGCATCTTTGCAGAGATACAAAGCCATACATCTTCCAGCACTCGAATCAAAAAGTTGACTGTTTCGAGTGTCATCGTTCGTACATCCCCAAAAGCACCAAAATGAAGCTTCGAGATAGGAACAAACCCTTGATCGTCTGCTTCTGCTACCCTGTCCTTTGCGTAATTAGCCTGCATTTCTGGCCTAACTTCCTGCTGCGCCAATGCCCAATCAGCCTCTTGCCTACTAGTTGCAACGGAAGTTGCTTGTGTACCCCTAGGACGGGAGCGCACGTGCGTGGCGTTGGGAGACGCACACGTAACCGTCTCGGATGCAGAATATCCACGTCTAGTCGACTGCAGACGTTTCGAATGCAGCATTGTGTTTGGATTCTCCAGTCTGTCGGCCTTCATTGTGCTGATGAGGTGACCGATTGACTCGATGAAGGCACTTAGACAAGGATATGACTGGGATGATGCAATGGCTACACTTTATGTACCCCATGTGTGGTACTCCCAGTGCCTGCCACTCAAACATCAGTCAAGCAAACTTTACGAGCAGCTCACTTGTCGTTACGTGCACGTGAAGCAGCTTGTGCGTGTTTTAGCACCTCTAGAACGTAAGCATCAGATTGATTGTCTTGCTGCGTATCAGCAGCAATTGGTTGCATACTCTAAACTCTTTTCTAGACGCAGCTACGTGCTTGTAACCAGATGCTTCGTGCGCGCCGTCTCATGACGCTCTGCCAGCGAGCGCAGCCAACGAAAGTCGCGCGTCTTAAGCATTTAAATATGCATCATACGCATATTGGTGCTACAATTTATACTTTCTCATGGCCTTGTCGTGCCATGTCCTCCGAGAGCATTACACACGTGACGCTAGAGACGAACGATCCCATGGCCAATGTGCTAACTGAATTGGATTCGTACCGCGAGACAGGCAAGTGGCGTCAGGCGCTCAAGCTCTTAGATCGTGTGGACAAAGATAAAGCGTTACCAGCACTCGATTCTGTCATGTACGAGCGTGCTATCGCTGCCTGCGCGCGAATGGGCAAAGTCGAGGTACTCCCCGGCCTACTCAATAACATGCTGGTCGATGACCTTGTTCCTACTAGCGCCACCATCGATTTTATCATTCAAGCGTACTTGGCCAAAGAGCATTGGGGTTTAATCGTTCAATTGGCCAGTGAAGCAACAACCATGGGCGTGCAGTTGTCGCCTGCTGCGTTTTATGCCATCATGGAAGCCTGTGGACAGGTCCAAGACGCGAATAGTGCGCTAAGTATCATGAAACAGCTTCGTGAGGCTGGAGTGGAGCTTTCGGGTGACTATTACGCAGCGGCAATACGTGCTGCGGGCATGGGACATCGTCCGGATACGGCCATGGCACTTTTTGTTCAAATGGAAGAGCAGGATCATCGTTTCGATACCAATAAAGCTTTTAGTCAACTCATTCGCGCTCAAGTGTTTAATAAGCAGCTCGAGCAAGCACTTCAGAGCTTTGCTACAGCCACGCAACGGGGCCTTAGCTTAGACGAAGCCATTTACACGAGCACAATTGACCAGCTCGTGACGAATGGAAACTACTGGCAAGCCACGCGCTTGTTTGAGCAAATGCTCGAGAGCGGGGAAAAGAATCCAAGCGTGTTTTGTCTTGGTCGCGCCATGTTGGCGTACACTGGCGCGAATCGCTCGCAACATGCGTGGGCGTGTTGGCACAAGATTGTCGCGATGAAGGAATCGAATCCAGTGCCTATGAAATACAACAAAATCTTGCAAGGATTGAGTCACGCCAAGGATACGCAACTCGCGCTTAGTGTCTTTGAACACCTTCAAAAGCTCTTTGAACCAGGTCAGATCCATCAAGGAGCTTATGCGACTGCAATTCGTGCACAGGGACGATCAGGAAACACGCAAAAGGCCGTGGATTTGTTTAACGAGTATGTCGAGAGCTGCAAAGACACGCGTCGAGTGTCGCAATACGTGGGGATTTATATTGCGCTCTTTAATGCTCTGTCAAGAGACTCGGTGCGCGATCCAGCGCTTAATACACGGGATGCTACACGCGCTTGGCAAATTATGTCGGCGAATGTGCCCGTTCTTTTACCTCCAGTTTATGCGAGTCTTGCGGGGGTGTTTGCAAGTACTGGCGAGACAGAGATGCTCGAAAAACTAATTGATGACGCGGAGCAAAGCTGGAGCGAAGACGTTGTTTTTCAACACGAAGGTGAGGATGAAGAGACTCGCGACATGGCGGTATTTCCTGGCAGTAAAAGCGATTTAGAGAGCGAGAACGAGGTGCTTTTATTCAACGGGGTGATCAGTGGCCTCTCGAAAGCGCGAGACGATCAAACCAAGAAGATTGAGACGTACTTGGACATGATGCACGCGCGTGGGCTTCCAATGACGGACTCGATTGTCCGCGCAACAACCGACGCGTGTATTCGATTTAAAAGCTGGAATTTGATGCGTAGAGTATTAAACTTGCTCGATCTCGACGCGCTTCAAAATGCCGACGTATGTACAGGGGACACGGTCTCGAAGCTCCTTGAAGCAGACAATTGGTGTCTTGGTCGGGAGTGGCTCATGCACTGCTTTCGTCATGGCGTACGTCCAGTAATTCGTCGTCGAACGAAATTGTTGCAAGAAATGCATGAAAACCAGAGCAATGAGTGGCGCGTTGCGTATGCTCTTGCAAGTGAGTTTAAGCACTCGCGTCGTTTAAATCAAAGTAGTGTCGAGAGTATTGCCAATGCTGCCGACGTGTGTAAGAATGCGGATCGATTAGACCTCGCATTGAAGCTTTTTGATGCGACAGTGAATCATCCGTCTTTACGAGTACGTCCTACGCATCAAAACCACGTTCAAGCTGGCAAACCATCGTCCGAGCTTTTGCAATCCAGTGAAGAAGCAGTTGTGGTTCCACTAAGTCTATACAAGAATGCAATTCTTGCTTTACTACGACAACCCAAGATGGAAAAAGGATCGACGAATGTCAAGTGGCTCATGGACAAGAGCGAAGATATTTGTCGACAAATGCTTCAAGTGCATGGGAAGCAGTTAGACGGCGAAGCTCTTTCAATTGCCATTTCAATTAAAGCCACGATTGGGGATCATGACGATGTTGGTGCATTGTACCAATCCATGCGAGCACTTAACCTTGAACCGAATTCATATGCGCGCAATGCCGCGCTTGTCGCGTTTTCACGTCAGCGTCGCATTGATGAAGTACTAGCGATTCGCGATGAGTTGATGGCTTTGTGCGATCAAACGGGTGCAGTGAAGACCGTTGAGTCGAATGTGGCAAGGTCGCTGTTATTGTCTCTTGCCCTCGCGCATGAAAATGACGCGTTTCGTGAAGCTGTGCAGCATTTACCTGGTTGTACCATGGAAATGGCGTTGGATGTGCTTGTGAGCAGTCATCGCTATAACGAGGCTGTCGAGTTCTATAATGACAGTGCATCCGTGGACGTATTTGAAGCGTTGTTTCATCAACTCTGTCAGTCCAATAATCCCGTCTTGGCCGCAACGCTTTTATTAAAACAAGCGCGCTTTCACGGATTAAAGCAGATCCATCCGAATCGGGTCATTCGCGTCACAAATGCTTTGGTTGCAAAGAATCATCTCGTCGAAGCAGAAAAGTTGTTGCAAACGTACGTGGACGGTACGAACAATGTGTCGTTAACGCAGACGCCACCACGCTTTCAACAACATACGATTGAGATGTTATTGTTTATTTATGGCGAAATTGGTCACTTTGATGCAATGCGAGCCCTTTTTGAGCGCGAAAGCATAGCCTTTCCGCTAAATATTGCGCATTATGAAGCCGCGATGGACTATTGTGCCGACGCGCGAGATGAACTTGCTGGATCTGTAACGAGTCTCAAGTTATTTGAAAAACTTCGGAGTCGCAGCTTTATTCGACCGAGTGGTCACACGTATTTGCGGACCCTTCAGAGCTGTTTACGTCTCGAGCGTTTGGAACCTGCGCAGTCGTCTGCTGTCAAGTCGACGGGTCAAATTATACTAGACGATGTACGGGAGCATGGGTTCCAAAAGGCTGTTTTGGGCGAGCTTGCGAAACAAGTGGCGTTTGCTGTGAAGCAAGTTAAAAGTAACGACGAACAAGCCGTTCGAAGAAAGGATCCAAGTCCTTCTGTCGGCGACACGGGTGCCATTAGCCCAGAAGAGCTTGCTCGCATTGCACTCTTTTGTCACCGTCACGGTTTACCGATTAAGACAAAGCTTGTGAGCTCCTTGTTGATTTTGCACCAGCACTTGCCGGCCATGATTGCAAAGGAATTGGCGTTTATTAAGCGATCGCTTGAGGAAGGATTGGGGGTGGTAGTGGCACCAGGCTCTCAGATTAGAGAGAAAGAAATGACGTCGACACGGATACGAAAGACGAAAAAGACGGGTGATTCGCAGGCCAAGCGCGTGCCTGCATCATTTGCATTGAAATTTGGGCAAAGACATCCTCGTCGCAAAAGCTATGAGGCTGCTGTGCGTGCTGCGACGGACAGTCGATGGGGTGTCCTTCTTGAGCCTATTGTGGCGGACAAGGACTGATCATAATGTCATTGGAGATCACTCCATCCCGAAACGAAGTTTAGAATGCGATTGATTGGTTTATTAGAATCGCTTCCTTCATTCTATAGTGTAAAATGGATTCTGGTTTATTTTTTCGTATGGTGACGCTACGGGGTGATTTAACAAAATCATACGCTAATTAATACGTCACCTCTGTCGATGTCGTCGGAATAAATTATTAATTCGCCGAAATTATGCGCAAATTCCTTTAAAAACATTGACAAAAAAACACGATGAAAATCGTTGTTTGGGAACACGCCGTTCAAGTGTCAATTATTCTGCGCGTGAGAGGTCGAGCTAATAAAAATTGCGTGATTTTCAAACTTCTGCTTTGCAATCACTTCTAGTCTTTTTTATTAAAATTAAGTCAAGCATGGCGGGTGAAAGATGGAATTACTGCAAGCATTGGAACTGCTGGCGCGGGGCGAAACCTTTAACATGGTGAATGTAAGGATTGGTTCAATAAAGTATTTGTTCAACTAAAACAACAGCAATATAAAGCATCGACAGTAAAATTAATGTTCCTTATGAGGTACCCCATACTTGCTTAGCGTACACGTTTGCCCTAATGTCCTGTTGATTGCTATTTTTTTTGAGACCTATTAACAAAAGTAAAATTTATTGTTTCTTACGAATGACTCTTTGGCGAGGAGGGATAGAAATGAGTTCACCACGATCAAAAAAGTTATAGCGTTTACATCGAATTATTTGAGCCGTACTCAGACGCTTTCTTGCTCGGAAATTTTGCAGTAATTCTACATCTTTATTGTAACCCACCGCCTTAAAAGCATCGATACAACAACCTCGCACGAGCATCTTAATACATCCACGATTTCTAGACTGTAGCTCGTCAAGGAGCTTTACATTGTCGGAGCTCATATCCCTTTTTAACGCCAATGTGTTTTATAGGATATTTGTATTGCTGTTGCAGTCAAACGCGTTGCGATACTGCGTAGGCGTAGACATAGGCTTCGAACAGATTCAAGCATTGCTCTGCTGGGCACAGGTTTCAGCTGCTTAGTATTGGAAGTGCAAAGGGATGAGCTTCAGGCAACAGTCTTGCAAAGTACATATACATACATCATTGGCATCTTCGAGGGCACGAGGAAAATTCACATAAGCTGCTGGCATTTGACTTAATGAGTATCGCGACCATCGCTTGTCACTTCATCGGAAAGACAAGGTTCTCGTGATCGGTCTTGTTACCGACAAAATTCGCGTGACTTGCAGGCGTCTAAAGAAACGCAACCACTCATTGACCTCTGACATAAACTCTTTCAACCTAAATAACCTTTGCCTTTGTGGTAATGATCGACGTCACGAATCATTTTTGCGTGTAGCAGATTGATGTCGCCGAAGGGATTAATTTAATTCGACTTGATTTGCTCCAGCGCCGATGAAGTTCATACATCTAAACATAGAATTAAAAAATTGAGAAAGCCTTCGAATGAGCAAATGAGCCAATAGACAGCGTAAATTGCTCGCCTTAAATATGTTTATAGATGCACACAGAGGTAGTGCTTATCACAATTAACGAGTGCTAGGTTTGCAACTTTTGGCTATGCAATCGAATTGTTATATCATCGTCTGACCATTTAACTCCGAGGCGTATGTGGCGATTGAATATCACTCGACTTTCTATCATCTCTAGCAGCTGCTTTGGATCAGCGTCAGTGAATTGTGTCTTCTTTTCGAGACGACGAACTTTACGTCATGTAATTTCTTTCCAGGGTTTCTAGCCATTGCGACGCGAAGTATTGTAACGGGGTGTATCGTTACATGAAATTAACACTTAAAGGTTGTCAATTAATATATTATCTAAAAGGTAGATAACATTTGAAGGATATTACTTTATAAAGTGATATTCAGAATTCTAATTCATAAATAGGTATTGGCCATTATATCTATTTATTCAGCAGACTAATCAGCTGTAGGAGTAATCAGAGAGAACTACGAATAAGATAGAGATAAGAATTCATTTACATGTTCAGTTTTAGGCTATATTAAGTTAGCATTTACAAAGATAGATTAAGAGACACTTAACTATATTTAATACAGTTTTCATTTTACCCTCTTAAGTCTACCTGTCTAAAAAGAAGTCTTCCTGTGCACGTACAGTGTACGTCACCTAACGTAAGGCACCACTCACAACTGAAGCAGTGTGAAGTGGACTTGACTAAAACAGTACAAGTCGTAGTGCCCCGTTACCAGTATGCTGACCCAGACTCGATGCTATTTGCGGCATCATCTTTCTTACGACCTAAATGCTAGAATACGGATTGCTGCTTAACTCGTGGGCTTAATCGTGAAGAAGAATAATCCAAACAAACGGCTAAATCTCCTGATTATTTAGCGTATTCCGATTGCTGCTGAGTCAAACCGGACTTCTGCTCCAAGAAAGCTTGTGACCCCAACTGGTTGTATTTATTAGACGTACGAAACAATACGTGCAATGAAGATGGTACGTAAGTTGGAGGCTATTGTCACACATTCGTGAATAGCAAATGTCCAACTATTGCTTTTCATGAAGGAACTTTGTTCTGAATAGCTATTCCGCCACATATGAGCGACAATTGGTTCCTGAATAGCCCATTGAACCAATTTTGGCACGTTAGCACGAAAAGGAAGGAGCAAGAGAACAGCCTACCTCAAATTGCTCCAGCTTTAATCCTATTGGCAATTTCGTCATTCCACAGCATGAATGTTAGTCTAAAAAGGTCACCACGAGACGACCACTGAGTTTCGGTTGCAACAAACAAATTATCCAATTTATGTGAGATTCTCTTTCTGCTATTTTTTCTAGATATGGCTAATTTTGCTAATTAAATTGTGAATTAATATCACTACGAAGCAATTGCCCGATTTATACATGGTGAAGTTGTCCGAACCTCTGGGTATTTCCTTTTCTAAGAATAATGTACCTTAAATGTAAATACCATTAAATAATCCGTTTGATAATCTTGATTTCCATATATCTTGGGAAATGTTATTTTCACCCCATGCAAAAATAAATTACCGTCACTGCCAACTCGGTTTTTAGTAGCCAATCAGAAGGATTATGTATTGCGCTTCGCATATTTCTTACATGGGCGAAAAAAAAGAAAAGGGCCTAAGTTGGACAGAGAAATTTCGTAGCAGCGTGACGATTACAGTGCCTCGCGTGATCCCAACCGATCAGATGGTGTTGTAACGGGCTAAAGTTGCCCTGGTGTTACACAGTCCCCATTAAGTACATTTGTTGTACTCAAGGGGATGGTCAATTACTAAATAAAAGTAATTAGACCCAACACTCGGGTGGGGTGCACATATGTGACCAACCCTTGTGGATGTGATGCACATGGGTGCATTCACATAAGGAGAAATGACGCCCAGCGTCATCCGTGATGACGGCTAGTGTCATCAGTTACGCAAGGTATCTACAAAGATACGCTCGCAATACATATTAAATGATATCTATAGAGATATCATTTTAATTGGTAAAAATAGGTATTTATGTTTTATTCTATTAAATATAAAATAGTCTGAAAATTACTACCTACTTGGTACACGAGGAGACGGTTTGCCGCTCCCGTGACGACACTTTACCAGAGTTCTTAGTGTGTTGGGTGAGGTCGCTTGCGCGCCCACCACAATTACCTCACTGCACGCAAGAGAAACAGGTTTAACCACTTCCTCGTTGTGCTAGGGTGTGTGCTTAAGTAGAGCGTGGCCGCATTACGACGTGCCCGCCTACAGGTGTGCTTATAACTACGGCAATTAACAAGATCTTTGCCATGTACACGCGTTCGAGCATTGAGTGCGATAATGGGTCAATATGGTGCAGCAAGCCGTACAGAATGCTGGCAATCAGCAATCCAACAAAAGCTTCAGTAACACATCTAATGGGACCCACAGGTTGAACGTGTGAGCACATTGAACCCTTTATCGAATAAGAACTATCCAATCATGACAAGCAGCATACTATCGCAGACTGTACGTTCATCAGGGGATTGGAATGCCCGTAATTTGGCAACGATCAAGCAATTTTACTCGATGTGGTTGACGCAGTTTCTCGAACAGACGGATGTCGATGAAGCCTCGGCAAGTCTTATAGCGCTTTTTCCCGTCTGCTCGCCTGGGAATTTCGCGTGATAGCTACTCTTTCTAAGCGACATAGAAAGGAGTGCGGTCGAACGAATGAGTTCGACCGTAGAAAACGATGCCATCTTGGCCATGCTGTCCGGTTTGGACAGAGATGCCCTCCATTCAGCCATCGCCAAGTTCAGGTCGTATCTGTCACCTACCCGTGCGAATTTTTGCACTCGACCAACTTTTATGGCCGGGATGGCCTCATGGATGTGGTTTTGGACTTCTCGCGCTTTGTGCTCATTATAAAATCCGCCGTATCGCGTTTTATGACACAAACAAGTCACTGAAACACGAATTTTTGTTTACGACGCGCGACGAGATTCAGCTGAGCCCACGAGATCGCGTGCATAGCATTACAATGCAAATAGAAGTTGACATTTCTGCATTCCAAATGTTGGACGCCGAACAGAAGGCAGCAACGATGGAAAGGGCGTTCCAGGCCTCGACTTCAAAGCGTGTGCATTCTATTTCGATTGAGTATTTCCCCGTAAATCGAGTTCTTAGAAAGGGTACATTTGGTACAGAGATTTTGGCTCAGCGCAAAACTACGGGCGAAATTTTCGCCGTGAAAATATTGAAGAAAATTCAATGTCGAATAACTAAAAGCTGCGCACGAAGACTGAAATGCGGATTTTGCGTGACGTGCATCATCCTTTTGTGGCACCGTTGCGGTTTTCGTATTATAGCCAGCCTCATGTGTTTTTAAGCATGGACCTTTACTCTAGGACTCTCTGTACACACGCCAAGAAATCGCTTTTCGAATAACAAAAGAGCATCGTGTGAAAATCTTGATTATTGTGATTATTATTGAGTGGTAAGACCCGCTTATTTACAATTCCAATTAGAAATATAAACAACATATTCATACTCATAAGTAATTGAATTATATATAATAATTAATGAAAAAATACAACTTAAAAAAGTTGTAATTTTTAATTAATTCTAAAAATTTTATAAAAAAACATCAAAAAATATGGTATTCAAAATTTTATTATTTTTAAAAGGAGGATATTGGACAGTAGATCAATACAAGATATTTTTCCGCTCATGTGAAAAATATGTGAAGCGCAATACAAAATGCTTCTAATTGTTTAATAAACATCAAGTTGGCAGCGACGGAAATTTAATTGTTAATAAGGGTGGAAATAACCAAATGGTGGGGTGAAAATAAATTTTCCTCTATCTTAAGTGATGGTCCTTCATGCGATTTAAATGCATATCACACTCGAATGATATGCGAAATCCTTTCAACAAATTTCAACAAATATTTTATAAGATTAGCAACGACCTCAAAAAATACTTCAGATAAGTAAGCCAAATCATGTGCATGACTGAATGGAAAGGGGGCCAGTATGGAAATTAGGATCAGTATGGGAGGAGAATCAAATCACTATTTTGGGCGATATTGAATTTAAGTGCAGATTAGAAAGATGCGCGTAGGCGTTGCAATATATTAAATTTACCCAAATTGTAGCGTATATCACTCAACAAACGACTATCCAAATACGGATTGGTCTTCTAGTTATAATCAGTCTATTTGGCAATACAGACTGTACCAATCGATTAGCCAGATATTATTGCCGCAACTGCAAGCATGCTTCATTCTGTGTATTGAGTCCGGCACTGGGCTCTTTTAGCCGCAAGCTTTCGATCATAAGCTCACGTAAATAAAGGCTTTAAAAAGCCTTCAATTCGTCAAGCGTCAATAGCAATGCATTGTTCTCATCGTATGCTTAAATTTAGCCCGCAATCTGTAGCGCATACAGTCCACGCACCAAAAACAAGGGTGCGCCATGGTCGAATCTTATTGATGCTCCAATACTTTTTTTATCAATGCCTGCCAAATTTCAAGAGCCTGTCAATCTCTTTGTCCACGATCTGCTTAAAGCTGCGATTTTTGAGGAAATAATGGCCTCGATTACGCTTTCGTTTCTTCTAGCCGTCAGTATCTGCAGTCATTGGTTTGTGAGAGTATGCCCGCATGATGGGTTTACGCATGATTATGATGAACTTGTGTGCCATACTTCGGCCATTGTAAGTTAAAAGAGAGTTAGAGCTTCCAAAAACGATATTTCGGCTCGTCATGAAGAGAGAAAAATTTAGGAAATTGAGTTAGGTAGCGCGCTGTGGTATCGTTTGCGTCTATCGGACGAATTATCGGTCGATTGCTTCTTTGTTCTTGAGCTATCCCAACGAACATTGACATTAAATCAATGTCATGCAGCCGAAACTATTGGACGATAAATCATTTGTTCTGAAAGTGCACTTAGTACGTATGACGAGCCCAGTCACATCGATGGTCAAGTCTTGTGACATCAGCGCAAATATAATGCTATGAGAGCGAAAAGCAGCTAGAACATATTACTTGGAAAAGCTATAGTAATATAAATAGCGATCAGAAGAAATCTTTTTATTTTTTTCTATAACTTTTGGAAGTTTGGCATCAGTTTTCTCAGATGTTAGACTAAAGGCAAGGCACCCGTAATGAATCGCAACATCATCGTAAGTTACAGAAAATTGCATGGAGCAAAGTAAAGCAGCAGAAGTGCGCCATTGTGTGGCGTAAAGATTGTGTTATTTCCGTCAAGCTTCCCTGGTACCCACAGTCTCAAAACATCACCATGAAGTGCTTCAAACATATCCCCTGCACGGTGAGAAGAAATCAATATTAAGTTTGCAAAATCCTACTATCCACAGCAATTCTTGTAGATTGTCAAACTCTCAACGTTTGCTGTTTATGTTTAATCTTGTTTGTAAGAAACCATGGACAGGTTGTTTGATTTTTGTATTTGCTGTTCACCGAATCAAGGACACGTCTGCCAGAAATACACGAAAGTACAGCGCACTGGATAAGATTGTTCATGCTAAGCTCGCGGCGTTTTATAAGCCATAAAACAAGAAAATCTACGCGCTTCTTGGTCGTGACATAAATTGGTGAGCTGGCAACCAAGCAAAATGTAATGTTTTGAATGATTTCTCAAATATGTTGTCCCTACTTGCTTCATGACCACTTGGTCACCTTTTCACTAAGCGATTGTATCAGCATCTCTGTACTTTTAAAGCGTAAAACATGCACAGGGATTCAAGTTGTAGCTCTGCACTCTTTCGTTCCCTCCCTTTTCTCACAATTACTTAGTAATCAGATCGTTTTATCCTGCATCTAATCTGACTTTTTAATTTTCTCTTTAAAGGAATGATACGACAAAGTGAGTATGGTACATGTGTGAGCTAACAGCTAGCTTCCCAACAGATACGAGTCCGCGTGAGGTCGTTTTTGAAACAATACCCGAATTAGAGCGTTCACGAAAGGACAGTGCTTGCTTGGTCGTGGTCACGGAAGCACGAGGTTGTGCATGACGCTGCATCGTGCAAATTGAGATGCTACGTGCGGCAGAGTGCTTAGCGCAGCGTCGCCATTGCGCAAGTGATGACGGAGATAGTCTGGGCGCGCATTTGCCGAAATCGAAAATGCAATGGCTACATTCGAGGTTGCTTTTCTTGAAACGGAGGAAACCGAAATGGAGTGAATCTAAATTTCACCGGAAACAATTTTTATAATTCCTTTTCTAGAGCAAGTTAACAGGACACCCCGTTACAGACTGCTGTTGGTATCAATCATGACGGTTCGTATATTGACAACAGCATTTGGGTTGACTCCATTTGAAAGAGGCTGGTTAGCCTGGATTGACAAGATTCGTCGCATGTCAAATGTGACATTGTCAGCAGGCCGTTCGGGGTCACGAAGTCGAATTCTGTGTTGCGAAGGTTGCGGCAGGACACGAGGCGTGACGATATCATAAAGACGATATTCAATCTGCGTTGCAGAAGCACTGACTTTCAGTAGGAGAATATACTGAATGCCAGAATAATGGCACCACCAACGTGCAGCTCGCTCCAGACTTGCCCATGGTTGCCATCGTCCAACTTCAACTGCAAGTGTCACCCAATCGGCAATAATTCGAGGTGCTGGCGGAGGCGTTCGGTTTTGCGTAAACCTTTTCGGACCAAATGTCGCATCAGCCTCCTTCTTTGAGCTTCCTGCTTTACTCGTTGTCATTGAGCCTCGCTTTGCAATCTCGTGCGAATTTCCAGCAGCAGCCACGAATTGTGAAGTAAACTCTTGCGTCATGCTCTCATGCACTGTAGTTGGTAAATCCACAATAAAAACCTTTCCATTATCATTGAGTTCTAAAAATCGAAGAGCGACGCGCAGTCCTTCACCATGGCCAATATACTTGTTGAAGGTATCAATGGATACTCCATCGCAAACGACATAGGGGTCGATTTCAGCGCCGTTTTTATTAAAATACCTCGCAACATTGTCTATTCTGAGCAAATTCATAATCTTAGAAAATGCTTTAGCAGTTTTAAAGCGAGTTGAGTTCGACGTCATCCTGTCTTAGCACCCGATGCCTCTTGTTATAATTCAATTTATCTTGGTCGCTTGGGTATCTTATATTGTCGTATTTATAATACACGAGCAATGGTAGCATAGTAATATATAAGCAAAGAAATTATATAAACCCCGTCGCCCAAATTCTAGACTCTTCTGCAACTATAGGAAATACAAAACGGATGCTTTTGTATCTAAGGCTCGACTTATTTTACCTTTTTTTTTAATTATGTGCGGCAATATTATTTTAGGTGCTGGGGTTTCAAGTTGTGATTTCGTAATTGCCGCAAGAATAGATTGTTGAAGTTTCTTTATCAACGATGTTCTCTGGCATAATCCGCAGCATTATATATTTCGCAGCAAGAAAACTTTCTTGACGCGTTTGTAATGTGAGGCATTCATGTTGCTTATACTCGATTCATTTTTTTCTTAAAATTGATAAATAATGCACAAGCAACAACAAATGTCTAATGACAAAGTCAGATAGACATGGCTTCATAGAGATCGGTTGGCGTTTTTTGAGCAAATTGCATTAACTATACTCTCCCGCATAAAAACTTTGGGGATTTTTACTCAAGCAAAATTGACGAAAATAAAGGTTGTGCTAGTATGTTGCACTCGAGGAATTTAAAGCCCTCTTCGGTTTTCTAGTTTTAATTATTGAATCATGTTAAACTGTACCAGATATCGTCATACGTGGTATAAAACATTGCCATCGACAATCGCATAAAATAATGATTTCTCTTGTCGAAATAGTACAGAAAATGTTTATCCCAAGGCTTTGTTTCTCGCTTTTTAAATTTTGATCACGTAAAGCGATCATACGCTGGAAATCGAATTTAACTTTTTATCAACATAAACGAGCGCTTGCTGGAACGATGGTTCCATCAAGAGACGACGTATGGCGTTCAGCAGCTCCTTATCGCGACCGTGCAGCGCTGAGAGACACGTTTGGTCCTCTTTTGAATGCGCTTCGATTTCGACAGCCTTCTATTCAATCATTAAAGCATTAGCCGATACCCCTTATGCTCTGTACGATGCAATTTTGCCTCGCATTTGGGCTAGCTTTGCCTCATTCTCTTGCACACGAGACATCATGAATTTTACACACGGCATCTCGCTTTCGGAACACTTGAGCGAAGCCTTCAGTTGTTGTGAAATACAAGCTGTCTGCTTTGCTTGTAATGCTTCATCTTTTAGAGCCTATCATTTGCATCATTAAAATGGACGTGGATGTTTGTCATTTTTGCCTGTTGAGTCGATTGCCAAATAATCGATAAAATATTTATTTTTTTGTGCTTTACATTCCGACTCAGTACGAAGTTATGTTCTTTGATATTGTTATGATGAAAGAAGTAAGAAATTTGAGATAAAAAGAAAAAAGTATCGGTTTGCGAAATATCGGTTAATGCATACCCGCACACTATCTTTGGAAGTTGCGCTGATCTCGCTGCTGTTTTCTATTAGATCAAGGCCCCACCCATTCTTTTTTGTTATATTAATCGAAAGTCGTGGCTTCTAATTGGTCAGGAGCAAAGTAATTTAAGATGGCGTCTCTCATATACAGGAGGCTCCACCGGATTGAATTTCAAAGGAGCTATCGATCTGCTCAAGGGCATCAGTTGTAGACGGGCACGTCGTAATGCGGCCCCGCTCTACTTAAGAATATACCCTAGCACAGCGAGGAAGCGGTTTACACCTGCTTCTCTAGCGTGCAGCGAGGTAGTTGTGGTGGGCGCGCAAGCGACCTCACCCAACTCACTAAGAACTCTGGTGAAGTGACGTCACGGGAGCGGTAATCCGTCTCCTCGTGCGCACTTACCAAGTAGGTAGTAAATTTCAGACTGATTTATATTTAATAGAATTAAATACAAATACCTATTTTTACCAATTAAAATGATATCTCTATAGATATCATTTAATATGTATTGCGAGCGTATCTTTTTAGATACCTCGCGTAACTGATGACGCCCAGCGTCATCCATGATGACGGCTAGCGTCATCCCTCCTAATGTGAATGCACCCATGTGCATCACATCCACAAGGGTTGGTCACAAATGTGCACCACACCCGAGTGTTGAGTCTAATTACTATTATTTAGTAATCGACCATCCCCTTAAGTACCAAATGTACTTAATGGGGACTGTG
>NC_090620.1:3815529-3821669 GCF_004359215.1 Bremia lactucae
TATCTCTATAGATATCATTTAATATGTATTGCGAGCGTATCTTTATAGATACCTCGCGTAACTGATGACGCTAGCCGTCATCATGGATGACGCTGGGCGTCATCCCTCCTAATGTGAATGCACCCATGTGCATCACATACACAAGGGTTGGTCACAAATGTGCACCACACCCGAGTGTTGGGTCTAATTACTATTATTTAGTAATTGACCATCCCCTTAAGTGCCAAATGTACTTAATGGGGACTGTGTAACATTAGGGCAACTTTAGCCCGTTACATCAGTGGATATGCATTACCTGATACCATTGCGGCCCTTATGCGATCCTCACGTGCTGGTAAAACGACACTTATGGACGTCATTGCTGGGCGCAAGATTGGAGAAAAAATTGGTGGCCAAATTTACTTAAATGGATACCCCTCGACCGATCTTGCTATTCTTCGATTTACTGCTATTGCGAGAAGATGGACAGTCTCTCAGATTTTATTACCTTTCGTGATGCACTTACATTGAGTGCGTTCCTGCGTCAAGGTGCCGACGTGTCCGATAATAACAAGTAGTACATGGTCAACAAATGTTTCGATTTGCTCGATTTGCATCCAATCGCAGATAAATAGATCATCCGTGGCAGCTCTGTGAAGCAGATAAAGCGATTGACAATCGGCGTGGTGCTAATGTGCTCATCCGAATGTCCTGTTCCTTGATGAACCGACAAGTGGTCTGAAAGCGCGTTCTGTGATACTCATTATGGATGGATTTCGCAAGGATAGCAAACGCAGGGCGTGCAGGTGTGTGCACGATATTTCAGCCATCAACCGAAGTGTTAAATGTTCTCGACAATTTGCTACTAGTAAAGAGTGGCGGTAAGACGCTTTTTGCCGGTGAGCTTGGAAAGAATGCGAGTGCGGTGATTGCAAATCCTTCAAATTAATCGGCAGGGTATAGTTGGAAGACAATTACAACCCCGCGACGTGGATGTTAGAGGTCCTTGGTGCCCAGTTGAACAAGAACTATATAAAGTTGTTGTCAAAATTAAATTGTGAGGGTTTAACTAGTCCATCGAAAGAGTTTGCTGAATTGACTTATGGTGACAAGCGTGCTGCAACAGAGAGTATTCGGGCCGAATTCCTGCCCTAGCGCTTCTTTCGCATGTATTAGCGCACAGCTTTCCACAACCTGACCCGATTTATTCTCAATCTCATTCTTGGAACTGTTTTCGGTATATATATATGACGTACATTGATGCAGCGTATACGTCCTACACCGATATCAACTCGGGCATGCGAATGCTCTTTTGTTAACCTCATTTGTTCGTTTCATCAGTGTCATGCCAATTGCTTCAAATGTTCGATTTGCTTGTTTCCGCGAGCGTGCATCCCAAACTTATGACGCTTTGTAATATCTCGTTGCCGCGACAAAGATTTCGTTACGCGTTTTTTGTCAAGATGTTTCATCTTTTGTCCTATGGCAGGCGTATTTCGGTCAGTTCCTTTCTTACATCATGCCTACCTAAGTACGTGTCACAATCTTCGGTGTGCTGCTTCAAATGATAATCTTCCTATTCGCCGGATTCAACCTCCCTAGTAACTCCATCTCCTCAGGCGACGAATGGTCTGCTATACCGCTTATTTCTTATGAAACCGGTATAGGCACACAACTTTTAATTTCCCTCCCGTTTGTTTGTTTTAATTAAATAAAAGCTACAGATTAAAAATAAACATTTTTTTATCCTTCCTGTAACAGGGTGTATCGTTACATGAAATAAACCTTAAAGGTTGTTAATTAATATATTATTTAAAACGTAGATAATATTTTGGAGGATATTACTTTATATAGTAATGGTCAGAATTCTTATCCATAAATAGGTATAGACCATTAAATCTATTTATTCCGCAGACTAATCAGCTGTAGCGTTCAATTAATTGAATACATGCCCAATCCGCCAGATAAACAAAAGAGAGAGACAGATAAGATAAGAATTCAGTTGCATGTTTAGTATTAGTTATAATTAAGTTAGAGTTAACAGACAGAATGAAGAGATACTCAATTATATTAATACAGTTTTCATTTTACCCTCTTTTAAGCTAGTTACCTTAAAGAGAAGTCTTCCTCTGTACGTACTAGTGTACGTGAAATAACCTAAGGCACCTCTCGCAACTGAAGCAGTGCGAAGTGGACTTATTTTGAAGCAGTACAAGTCGTAGTGCCCCGTTACACTTACGCTATATCGCAAAATTATCAATCATGTCTTTAGAGTCGTCGTTCGATCCCTTTTGGACTTTGTTAACCCCCCCAAATTACATTTGGGAATCAATATAGCCACACCCCTTAATAATCTATTTCGGTATCTATGAGAGTAGCGTTGTAGCGGAGCTGCCTCGATCCTAAAGTCAGAGGAAGACTTTCATTTTCAGAGAGTCACTTAGTTCTATTGAACTAATGGGTTTAACAACTCAGGGAGTCGTACAAGCTATCAAAGCTTAAGGAAATCTAGTTCAAGGGATTCAGGGGTTCGTAGAACTAAGTGGCAACTAGTGCCCAAGAGGATATACCTTAGAAAGGCTTCTATCTCTTACAGATCAATGCGCAAGCCGGAAGGCACTTAACGTTTTAAGATCAAAAGGGGAACTGAACTTTTTTCAATTTTTAAATCTAAAAACCTTACCCTAGCTAATTAAAAAATAGATTTTGGCCGCCAGATTTATATTGGCGGCGACCACATTTATTACTCTTAATAAATGGGATTTAAAATTAGATGAAAGGATATTTTAACCATAAAGTAAAGGTACCACAACAACGATACTCCAACCGATGTGTGCCCCATTACAAGCGTAATGTTAGCAACTTTGTTGATAACTAGAATTCATATTGAGAAACCTTATTGCAGGCCTTCCCAGCTTCAGTACCTTCTCAATATTTGAGTAATTACTTTGTTAATATCAAGATGCCTTTTCAACAAAGAAATTACGCCCGAAAGCCGACAAACTGAAACATAAGAAAATTAAGGCTTGCTTGCGCTCATGGCGGGTACTAAAAAGGATTACTAAGATTCACCTATTTGAAAGGTAAGTCTGCACTTCCGTAAAGATAGTAGAAGTAAAGTAAAACAAATTCATCCTTAGCTTGACCGCCAAAGACTAACTAACGTGCATGCATGTACAAGAGCACACCTCCGACCCTTGTCGCTTATTTCCAGCTCAACTTCTCCCTCGTGCTCGATTTGCTGCTCTTATTTTTTTGCTCTTTTTATGACTTACCAATCAAGTGCGGGTGCTCTTGGCTTTTTCTCATCAGTACATCTAACATTGCGAAACGAAAACACGGTTTCTGATGTTCTGAGGGGCAGTCACACCCATTACACTGCTCTCATGCAGATAGTTAAGGTGTGTGGCTAAAGCGATTCCCTAATGAAATTTAGGGGGTGTGATGGTGTAGCAAAGTCCAAAAGGGGATATACGACGACTCTAAACGAATAATTGTTAATTTTGCGATACTGTGGAATTTTTCTAATGTTGTCTTTTTAATCTGTAATTTTTATCTAATTAAAACAAACAGACGGAGAGGGAGGGTGTGCGGCTATACCAAAAGGGTGTGTGTGGCTATACCAAAAGGAAATGTGTGCCTATGCCAAAGGGGTGTGTGCTGATGCCAAAAGGGAGTGTGCCTATACCGGTTCCCTGAAAATTACACCAAAACATTGAAAAAAGGAAAAACCAAATAATCAAAAATAAAGGTAATATATCAAAACAAATAGAAAATAAAAAATTATATACCACGCATGTATCATATACGTACCAGTATACACAAGCTTGGGATAATGAAGAGATATAATTTAAGGCGTTGCTATTTAGCTTTACTATATAACGAAGGAAACTACAATCTTGTCTTAAATTTTCGCTTTAATTTTAATACATGTATTCTGTTTTATGGCAAATAAAACCCAACTTTGGATGAAAAAGCTGTAAGCGAACACGTCGTTTTGCGGCCGCGCTCTACTTAGACACGCACCCTAGCACAGCGAGGAAGCGGTTTAACCATCTTCACTTGCGTGCAGTGAGGTAGTTGTGGTGGACACGTTAGCGACTTCACCCAACGCGCTAAGTACTTTGGTTAAATGTCGTCACCGGAGTGGTAATCCGGCTCCTCGCGCGCACTTACCAAGTAGGAAGTAGTTTTCAGACTGATTTATATTTAATCGTATTAAATATAGATACCTTGTTTTACCAATTAAAATGTCATCTCTATAGATAACACTTAATATGTATTGCGAGTGTATCTTTTTAGATACCTCGCGAAACGGATGACGCTAGCCGTCATCACGGATGATGCTGGGCGTCATCCCTTCTAATGTGGATGCACTTATGTGCATCACATACACAATGGTGGGTCACTATGTGAACCACACCCAAGTGGTAGATCCAATTACATTACTCAAGTAATTGACCATTCCCCCTAGCACACAGAGTGTACTTAACGGGGATTGTGAACATAAGGGCAACTTCAGCCCATTACACCGTCCCCCCTTTGAGAACGAATTTGAATTTTGCAATATGTCAAAGAGGTCAGTGAAAGAGCAAGCTGCTTTACGCACCGCTTACTTCTCTCATTCACTCTTGCTTCCTGTGTATTACACGTAGCCAACGATGCCACCTTAAAAGGGGCCACGATGGTGGGTCGCTCGTGAAGACGACCACACAACCTCATACTAAGCGCACGCGCCGCGTTAATTCGTCGGCCGCGTCTAATGCCTTAGTCGAAACGCCGACAGCTACTGCTACTGTCGCGTTAACGAGGCTAAAGGATCCATCCCACTTTAAAAGTGAGGATGCTGATCCGTCGCTCATTGTCGACTACAATGAGTCGACACCGTTGCCGTCACATCATAGTAGTGATGCGGACAACGAGCTCATGACGAAGGATGTTCGCGCATTATTGCCCATCCAAACTTTCTCATGGCTCACAGCATAGAGACAGCAGCATTTACGAATGCTGTCTCGTCGTCTGCGCTGGATAGCGCAGCGACAGATATTGAGAGCGCTGTCGACAAAGGCGCAGCCGCTTCTCCGTTGGGTATAACCACAACGCCTTATGCTCAGACCATAATCTATAATGGTTCTGACATATAGAATTCGGAGCCTAAAGCTCCACCGACGACACGTGAACGTGCTCGGTCGGTGTCACAAGCCAGTCGTTTTGAACGTGGCTATGTGACGGGTGGCATTCCAAAGATGCCCCCTCCATCTAAATGGCCTCGTTTAAACGGGCCAAGAGCGTCGCTCCTAGAGCGCGCTTTTGCAGACGCACATAACTATTATGTTGTCTATAAATCATGAAAAGCTCAGGAAAAATCGCTTGGGCGTATTTTCCCGATCCCGGTCGTGTTGCGCTCAAATGAAACGCCCGAACAAGACGAAGCGGAATTCCTGCGCCGCATTCACTCGTATTCCGATGCGTTGAAACAGCGGTCGCAGCGAATTAATTTCGCCCGCTTGCGTGTGAAAGAAATCATGGGCGGTACTGTACCCACTGTTTCTTCTCACAACGCTATTTCTGCTAGTCCATTTGAGACTAGCGAAGTGGGCTCAGCTAGTGCTCCTTTTCATTGGGAGCCACCAAGCCGGCCACATTAATACGGTGGGTATCGATTGGTTCCCAAGAGTCAAACCCTTCGGGTAATCTTTCCATTGGACGCGGATATGATACCCTTGCCTCACGGAGCGGTGGGCAAGCAACTTCCCGACAAGGAAGCGTTGATTCCCACCCGCATCAATTAGTGTAGGCGGTGCCCAATGGAGTGGCGATCACGCCCAACTACTCGCGGTTGCCTTACCTTCGTCCATTCAGTCGCATGGGTTAAGCGCTGCTGAACGACGTATTGCAGATCTCGAGGGTCAAGTCTCACGACTGACCTCGGATCTTTTTGTTGTCCGAGCGAAGGCTCGTCAGGGTTATGAACGCCTGAAGACTCGCTTGGACCTTTTCGAACGGATAATGCTGAGGGATCCGCGTAACTCGCGTGATGTCCTTCGCTCTCCAAGTCCTGTTCGTGGAGGGAGGAATCGGTCTGATAGCTTTTCGCCTTCACCGTCCCCCTCACCCGAACGACGCTCGACTCACAGTCGGCGTCACCATCGGTCTCCTTA
>NC_090620.1:3823860-3846226 GCF_004359215.1 Bremia lactucae
AAGACCGGTGCCTCTACAAGAGACTGCTTCACTGATGTGAAGCATCTTCTTGTTCTTTTTACCAGACCCATTCTGTCCTTTTTAAGGAGATCAGATAATGGTTTAGTTTGCTCCGCATAATTCTTGCGATATTTATGCAAGTAATTAGTGAGCCCTAGGAAGTGGCACAAATCCTTCACATGCCTTGGGATTGGCCATTCCTTTACTGATTTTACCTTGTCTGGGTCTACTCGTACACCATGTGTACCTACGATGCAACCCAGCACAGGTATCTCAGGAACCCCTATGACACACTTTTGCAAGTTGACGTGCAACTGGGCGTCCTTCAAAGTCTGCAACCCAGCGTCTAAATGACGCTTGTGCGACTCTTCTGCGCTCAGCCATTCCTCGGCCCTGCTAAGCACGAATACATTGTCAAATAAATGGTCCGCGTAGGCACGGTGCTGACGCATCATGTGTGCCACCACTCGGTTAAATGTCGCTGGTGCGTTATTCAAACCTTGGTCATCACAAGCCACTCTCAAAGCATATTGCTGGGGTGCTTATAGCTATTTTGGCAATATCAGACTCTCTCATGAGTACCGGATAGTAGCTATCCTTCCAATCTAACGCGGAAAAAGAAGTAGCCTTTCCCATAGAGTTCAAAACAACTTTCCGCGGAATTGGCCTTTGAGCCGGTATGGTCGCTGTATTCAGCTTATTGTAAGCATGAACCATTAGCTATCCATCGTTACTTTACACACACAAAAGGTCGGGTTGCAGTAAGGCGATTTCTTCTCACGCACATGTCCCGCCTTGGCTCGCTTGTCGAAGAACTCATCGATATAATCGACTTGTTATTTCGGCAACGGCCATTGCCTGGTCTCACAATACTAGGTGCTAGGTTCGAAGTCTATCTCGTGCCCGCTGCCGCTATCTGCTAGTAGGCGGCTCTGGACTTCTTCTGTGAATCCATCACGATGTTTCAACAGAACCTCAAAGAACGGACTGTCTCTCAGGGCATTCCAGCTTTGAGCAGCGAACCGCTTCTTTATGTCCGTTTCTAGGACGATCTCGCCCATTGTGGACGATGAGCAGCAGTCCTCCAAGTTCTTTTCTGGAACTGGTGCGACTATTTTGTGGATCTTTCCTTCCTTCAATTCGGCAAGGAGCAGATCCCACGACATCACCGGGAGATACTATCTCCTCGGCAGATTTAAAGATTTGCCAGAGCACCTCAAACGAGGATGCCTCCACAATTTCGTCTTTGACGGCCTGGAACACCTCGTTCGAAGGCCTGTCCTCTTTATTAGAGACTGATCCAAAGGTCACTTGTTTAGACGTGCCTTTGATCATCCTAATTTGTCGGTTACTCGCTCTTTGAGTCACCACGACCTTTTTCTGGAAAGCGGGTGCCGTTGCTCTCCTGGCTAACGCACCCCTTTCAACTGCACCAGGCTCTAGGCACTTTGCCGGTTCATGCGACGCTTGACTTTGTCAGCTCGCTGTCTGCTGCCACGGGCTCTCGGCTCTGTAGGACTATGGGACACATGACTACTTGTCATTGCCCTTTTCTCTACCTCAGTCTTCACGAGCTGGGTAGGAATTGGTGACGTTTGACATCCCGTCAACGCACCCTCAACTGTGTTTGACACGATATCAGCTGCATACGCCTCTCGCATGAGCTCATCCTTTCTGGTGTCCTGCGTAGAGTTCGCAACTGTGTGTGTACACCAGTCTTTTAATTTTTGGTGTTTTGCAAAGCATGGCATGCCCAGGATGAAGTCATACGGACTCTCCAAACCTAGCACTGTGAGCTATTTTTAGAAGTCACTAAAGCTGAAGGCGAGTTATACCTGAACTCCCTCGGATTAAACAAGCAAGCCGTTTGCTTAACAAACGGTCGCCTCTTCTCGCTTGCCATCCAAGCAAAGCGACTCAAACATCGCCGGTCTCTTTCTTAGAGCCGCGAGTTTCACAAAATTTTGTGATGCACCCGAATCCACTAAGAGGGTCATCACCTGGTCATAGCCTCTTACATGAGCGCTATAGACCAGTAGGGTTGAGGTCCGAAATTTTGAGACCTCAGGGACTATGCTACCCATTTGTTCGATAACTATGAACTTAGAGGTAGCTTCAGAGTCCACGTCAGAAAGGCATCTCGCCCCTACTGCTCTCCTGCGTTTCCCAACCCTTCAGTGGTCGATGCAGAACGCATGCGTCTCGCATATTGGTTCGTGCCATAGCTTTTTCTAAAGGAAGGCCTCTTGCTGGGCATAGCAGCGAGCCATCATATGGCCGCACTTGCCGCATTCATAACAGACAACGTCTGCATTGGCCAATTCCATGGGAATGGCATCTGTCCTCTCGGCCTACGGCTTATACCAAGCTGTCGCCAAGGCACTGTTGTAGGATTGCTTCTCAACTGAGGCAATTTGGATTGCCTCCTTCATCGTCGACGGCACCTTTCTGAAAGGGGCCTTTCGCGATGGGGCATGCCGTAGTCCGTTCATGAACGTGGGCACTTTAATGTGCTCCGAAATCGGTTCACGCCAATAGACGCCGACAGCGAGCGCATCTCTTGCACATACTCTTGCAGAGATCGCTTCGGCTTTCGCGCTCCAAGAAGCGCGCCTGAAGCAACACTTTGTTGTTCAGCGGCTGGTACATAGCGCGAATTTTTCCTCAAAGATCGCCCATGTAGAGAGCGCCTTTCTGTCCGCCATAAGCGCCGAGTAAGCCCACTCTGAGACCTTACCGCGCAGGTGCGATATAGCATACGACACCATCCGGCTGTCGTCCTCGATGAGCTTCGCGACACCGCATTGCTCCACGGCTAAAAGCCAGTGGACAATCCTGTGCGCAGCAGTTCCACCGAACTTGAGCGGGTCCACCTGAACGGGCCTCGGCTGATGCGGCCGGACAGAGAGAATCATAACAGTCCTGTTGAGAGCCTCGCTCTGAGCCTGCTCATGCCTCAGCTCATCCTGAGTCTGAGTGACGGAGTCCACCACAGCATGGCCTTGTGCCTCGGACGCGGCCCTCCGCTGACCGAGCACAAATGGCCTCAAACTGCTCCAACTGAGCAACATGTTGCTCAGGAGGACTACCCAGGGGCCTGGCCAGGGCTTGTTCACCTAGTCTCTGCGCCATAAGACCTGCAACCTCCCGATGATGTTCGGAGAGGTGGGAATAATGAGCTTAATTAGTTTTGAGGCTCATCCTTACGTATACACGCAGAGATGAGGGTCGTGGGAAGAATTTTTAGTGCTTCCAAGTGTAGGCGGGCACGTCGTAATGCGGCCACACTCTACTTAGACACACACCCTAGCACAGCAAGGAAGCGGTTTAACCAGTTTCATTTGCTTGCAAAGAGGTAGTTGTGGTGGGCGCGTTAGCGACCGCACCCAACGCACTAAGTATCTTGGTTAAGTATCGTCACTAGAGGCAATTGCTTCTCAGTTGGCCAAAGCCCCATCATCTGCCGCTCAGACATTTCACGATGCCAATAGTCAGATAGCCGCGTTCAGTACTGCCAGATTTTGAAATCAACAGGGGACGATCACGTGCCGTCGGCTCAGCTTTATGCTCACTTTTTCTGTGGTTGACGCCAACTCCATCCAAATGGCCTCGTTTGGATGGGATTAGTGCGTTGCTTCTAAAGCGCATCACTAAAAGCGCTCATAATTATTATGGCGTCTACCATTCTTGGAAAATTCAAGGGAATCACTTGACCGTGTTTCTCCGAACCTCGTTGTCTTCTTTTCAAATAAAACAAACTGACCAATACAAAGCAAAATCCCTAGGCCGTCTCAGCCACATTTTCAATGTGGCGAAACAACGGTCGCAGCGAATCAAAAGAAGTATTGAGCGGCACCGTACCCCCTCCTTCTCCTCGTCACGCTACTCCTGCTAGTCCATTTGGAACTTGCGGAGCGATGTTGAATGGTACTCCTTTTTAAAGGCAGACACCAGTCCCGGCACGCTGAAACTCAGAGCGTCGACCGGTTCCTAAGAGTCGAAACTCTTCGGGTTCTGAAGCTTGCGCTTCACATAGCAGTAGGGAAGCAATCTTTTTACAAGGAAGCGATAATTTTAAGCAGCATCTTAGAATGCAGGAGGCGCTCGATAGAACTGGCCAATACGCTCAGCTTCTCCCGGCAGTCTATCCTGCCTCCGTTCGGTCGCAGGCGCTGAGCGCTAATGAGTGACGCTCGACTTACAGTCGGCGTCATTAACGGTTTCCTTAAAAGGATGCAAGTATGTGATTACTGCTGGATTAAAATATTGTTTTAGACGATCTTCGTAGAATACGGGGAGCGTCTCATATAAGGCGGGAGGGTAAACCTATAATTTAGGTATTTAACCTCCTCGACCACCATAAACGCGATGAAAAGCAGCAATAATTACGTAGTACCCCAGGTAGTACAGAAACTGCAGTTTTAGGTAGGGAAGCAGTACTTAATATTATTTATTTTTTTACTCTAAAACATTCATTGTTTTGGAAACTTGATGGTCGGCATATCGGCAAATTGTTCTTGCTTGTCCTGTGCGCTTGCCATGCGTCACGGACTTTTCGTGTGATTGCCAATCGCTCATCCAAAAAGCATTGGTCCTCGCTCACGCTTTTAGCATCAATCTTGCCGATAAAACAACCTAGAGTTTGGCTATAGGACGTAGCTATAAAAATCAAAATATCTTATTGTTTAGGAAGACATGCATCTCTTGCCGTGACTTCATTCTGACCATTGTTGTATCGGTATGGTCGTTAAGGCAAGTTTCGGTCGTTGACTTGAGCCCCTGACGAGTCATTGTCATATTGACAAAACTGTGACCTTTGAGGCCCTCCCCCACTAAGACTCGGGCTATGTAAAACGAGACTGGTGTCCGAGGATAATGCAGTTCTCTAAAAAAAAAGGTGTCTTACCCGTGCTGGCGTAGACACTGTTGTAGTAGCGAGCTCCACGAGGGACAACCGTTTGCTCCGTTCGTTCAGCGTCGTTTTTGTGCGCACTACATCTGCCACGCCTCCTTACCTGTAACGTAGTGCTGCAAGGGCAAAATTCACCATTTTTCTCAGTCGATTTACAAAGACGATGAGTCCCGTTCGACCCTTGTGGTCCGGCGGCATGCCAAACATGAATTTTAAACTGACCGGCTTCGATGGCGCAGTGCTTGACAGTGCAGGCTTTATGCGCTGACACTGGTCGTAGGGGCGAATATAGTTGGCCACAATCGATGTAGATGTGGCTACCAAAATTTCCTTGACACTCCTAAGAACGTCTTTCCACGGCTCAGATGCCCACTCGATGGTACATCATAGAGTTCGTAGTGTATCCTCAGATTTATCTGTGTCATGACAGACATGAATTTCCAAGGGATCATAAGGTGACAGATGATGCCATAAGAGTTCATCGCGGTAAGCATTCATGATGGGGTCCGATATATCTAAATCGGCAGTAAGCACCCCAAAGCGGTATGTTCAAGAAGTAGCTTGTGATGCTTCAAGGATTGAGCACGTACTGGCGACATTCAGCTGAATGGTAGCTCACGTGTGGCGTCAGCATCGTGCCAACGCGCCTTATTACTTTGATGATGCATATTCGAGCATAGACAAGGCTGAGCAAACAGAGTCACACACGCGACATTTGGACGTGTGTTGCAGACTCTGGAGAACGCCTTTTGTACGTAAATTTGCAAAAGTGCGTTTTAAGGATTTCAAATATACCTATTCTGAGACGAGCAGACTCAGACAAGGCTATATCGATAAAGGAATGGCAAAACCCACGACAAGATAAGGATTTGCGCCAATTAATAGGGCTGGCTAATTATTTGCATAAGTATAGCAAGAATTATGCGGAGCAAACTAAGCCCTTGTATGACTTCCTTAAAAAGGGCGCAGAATGGGATTGGTCAAAAGAACAAGTAGATGCGTTCACAACAGTAAAACAATCTCTTGCAGAGACACCGGTGTTGGCATTGCCAGACGCGAATTAGCCCTTTAGCGTCGTCTGCGATGCAAGCAATTTTGCAATCATGGATTTCTTGAACCCACGGTGATCAATGCAATATTATTTCGCCTTGTACGATGGTTCTTGTCCTCACCCTTCTGATAAAGATTCCTCTTGCTGGACGTCTTCACACCAGCAGGGTCTCCAACATAGCAGCGAGCCATGATATGTCAGCGCTTGCCGTACTTGTTGCAGGCTACGTCTGCATTGCCTAACCCCATAGGGCTAGCATCCAGCCTTTTGGCCAACGGCTTCTACCAAGCTGTTGCCGAGGCACTTTGAAGGATTGATACTCAACTAAGGCAATTTGAATTGCCGCTTCCGTCGTCGACGGCACCTTATGAAAAAATGTCGCAATGGGCCGTGTTGCAGTCCGTTCATAGATATGGGAACCTTAGTCAGTAATAGACGCCTAACAGCGAGCAAGCCCCTTCCGCATATTCTTGCAGGAATCGCTTCGCTTGTCGCGGTAGAAAAAAGCGCACCTGAAGCAACACTTCGTTGTTCGACGGATAATACATGGCGCGAATCTTTGTTTTAAAAGTCGCCCATGAATGAAACGCCTTAACGTCCGCCATGAGCATCGAGTAAGCCCTTTCTGAAACCCCACCACGCAAACGCAACATTGCGTACGACACCATCCGGGTGTCTTCCTCGATGAGCTGCGCCCCACGCATTCGTCCACGGCTAACAGCTGTTGACAGTCAAGTGCGGTGCAATTCCATCAAACTCGCGCGGGTCCATCCAAAAAGGCCTTGGCTGATGCGGCCGGATTAAGAGCATATCAACGGTCCTGCTGAGGTCCTCTCTCTAAACCTACTCACGCCTAAAATCGTCCGGAGTCTTAGTGACGGACTTCGCTGCAGCATGGCTATGTGCCTTGGACGCGGCCCTTCGCTGTCCAAGCACGAACGCGACAAACTGCTCCAACTGAGCAAAATGGTGCTCAGGACGACTGCCCAAGATCCTGACCAGGGCTTACTCATAAAGTCCCTGCACCGACTGCTCTGTCACTTCCCGATAACCTTCGAGAGTTGGGGAAATGAGCTTAATCGATTATGAGGCTCATCCTCACTAACACGCTCAAAAATGCGGGTCGTGGGAAGGAAGTTAGTGCAACCAAGTGTAGGCGGGCGCTTCTATAGCAGCCACTATCTAGTTAAGCACACACCTTCAGGCTTAATGAGGCAGCGATTGACTGTCTTTTCTCACGTGCAGTGCGGAAGTTGGTGGGCGATTAAGCGACCTCACACAACGAACTAAGTACCTTAGAACAAGTGTCGTCATAGAAGCGATAACCGTCTTCACGTGTGCATTTGCTTTAACTAGATACGCAAGACGAAGCGATCCGTGTAGCTAAACATTAAAAAATAGTCAAAAACAGGCTCTTGTTTACTCTGGAGCTTATCGTCCTCCGAGACCACAAAAAAAGAAGGTCCAGAGGATATAAACCTCTGGTATGTTATAAGCGAGAAACCTCGCTCTTTAAGTTACAAACAATTGCAAAAATGCACTCGGTGACAAAAGAGAGACGTACCACTACACCGATTAGTGTAGTGCCTCACGCCCAGCATTCACGAAATGATGTAAGCCTTGTAAAAGCACGCACTGAAATGTTAATAGCAAATTCTACTACGCAAAAACATTTTACAACTCATAAGAGAGTAGCCGTATCCTCGAAGTATCTTCTAAAATAAGATTTGCACATTCTATCCGACTATCTGTTTCAGAACGGTCAGAAGTTGACATTTTCAGCTCTGTCCTAAGTGGTTTGAGCACAGATTGCCAAATTCCGCCGTGAATTTGGGACCTCGATTTCACGGGGTTACGCAAGCACGTCTGTACTTGCGGGCAAATTCATTCTGGCGCAGCCAGTTGAAGTCGCGGCTTGTCGTGGGCTTTACTAAGCCCCTGTTGCATTACCAGCTATTCCCATAGCGTTTCCGCTTAAATTGCTTACTGCTGTGAACGGGATCCTGTTCGCTCCGGTTCACGCATAAGGATATGATGGAATCCACTCGTCAGATCCATAAACGAAAAATAAATATTGTAATCTCTGACATACCATCAATTCTTACGTCTTTTCGTGGTTTCAGCGTTTGAATGAGCACCGTTGCAGCATTCAATCTATTGAGCGCATGCACAATCCCAACCCTCCTGTTGCTTTACACACATAGAAGGTCAGAAAAACTATGTTGGGAGGTCGACTCCCTCACATGAGTCGATCGCTAGTACTTTTTCACGAGGCAAGGGCCACTGCTTCATGACACAGTACTTCGAATCTGGAATCAGGTCGATTGCGTGTTGAGTGACTTTATTGTTAGGCAGCTCGCATGATACTGATTTAAAAAATTCATTCTTGAATTCGATTCAAATCTATACATAAAGGCTTGGTCTTCAAAGACTTCCAAGATTGAGACGTAAAACTTCAATCCGAGTCTTCTCATCGAGGAAACTTTCGTCCATTGATGAGCTGCTGAGAATTTGTTCGTTCTTATTAAAAAAAAATTGCCGACCGAATGTTGGCCATAAACTTTTCATCTGTTACGAGTGCGCTGATCTGCTTGATTATGCCATTACATAATCACGCAAGAACAGTTTCGATTTAAGCGTTAACAATCGAATTATTGCCGAAATTAACTTCGGAAGCGTATCAGACTTAGTGTATAAGCGCTAATGCTTGATTCGTTGTTTACTAAGATACTTAATGCATTAGCTTCCTTTTTTGAGCTTATTATCAAAGGTACCTGGTAATCTTTAACCCCAGACTTCCTGAATCTTATTCCCTCCCTCAAGTATAAGTTGAGCAGTATCCTCCCTAACTGCTCAAGCTGTGGTTGCGCTACCACAGCGAGATCCTCTACGATCGACTCTTCAGTCAATTTTGGACTTTTGCGCTGTCTATTGTCAGCAGGCGTTTCAAACTTTCGTGGATGTTAATTTTCAAGCAAGAATCCTTGTTTCGTACCACTCAACTTGTGCAAGTGATCGAACTTCGACGCTGCCTGTGCTTGTGCACAGCCGTCGGGATCTAACTCCACAGTGGGATGGGTGTTAACACGGACGTATTGTGCGTTGATGTAAACGATCGAACCACAAGTGAGGCCATCGGAAACATTCACACGCTTGTGGACGCTCCAAGACGCTTATCAGATGACCATCTGATCGAGAAGCATACATCGTTACGGCTTGATGCTGCCACTTTATGCATGGCTCGTTCTTTCTGAGACATGATAATTCAAGGATGACATCAAATTTTTCATTCGAACCCCAGAACGATTTAATCATCGTCGTACTGTTTACCCTTTTACGTGTATTGGATACTACCTACACGCTTGTGTACTGTTACAGATGCGCCTATTGCTAGACTGTCATCCTCGTTAGAGGGATATCGCGCTCAATAATATAAATTTGCGATCTTCTAGCGATACGCGTCGAATCAAATTGCTCGACGTCCCACAAACGGCTCCAGACTTTAAAGGCAATTCTCTGCGACTCGTACTCCCACGGTAGATGCATGAGCGTCTACTGAAAATTGCATCACTTTTAGCTACAATGTGTCGTGTAGCTTCCAGATATGCAGCTTTGCGGGCTACGTGGACGGGTATCGTTTCCACGCGCAACTAAAACTTGGAATCGGAATCAAATCAATAGGTGCTGATTAACAGGAAAACACAATAGTATACTCTGCCACTTTACATCAGTCGCTATGGTGATTGTTGGTTGGGGGTTGATGCAACAGGGTGTCCCATTTCATGAATATTGTTTCATTTTGAGAGGAATCATAAATATAATCTCCATGAGAGGAAATAATAAGAAGTGCTGAATCATTGTTCTGTATTTGCTTCAACTTAATAAATCCAATATTACAAATTTTAATGATACGGACGCAACGAGACATTAGTTCTGTTTATTGGCTGATTCAAGTTTCAATGTTCCCCGAATCAGTACAAGTCGTGTGGAAGGAGGCGCTTTTCTTTGCTAGTTGTTAAAATGTTAAAGCCCGTAGATAGAAGATCGCGACTAAGAAATTAATATGTTAACACAGTTTTACTATTTCTTTATAATACAGCTTTGATATCGACCTAGACCTCTTAGCCACTTGTTGCCTTTCTCTGCAGTCAGTGAACGTGATGCAATCGAGGCATCTCACCTTCACTGCTGTCCAAACTAGCAGAAGGTGCCCAATTTCACAATCTAGGCGATATCCGCCAAATCGCCTTTTACATAGTCGACGCCCCATTTAGTATAGTTCCTTCCCATCACGGCTCTGTCTCTGCTATTTTATTCACGTTGGTACACCCGTGTATCTGACAGGTGGTACCAGACGCCAATATTGAGTGCATCACTTGCATATAGGGCTCTATCAGATACTAACGCTCTAGCGGATATTCCGTTCACAGCAGTAGGCACCTCCAGAGGTATTCTTCGGGGGTGATAAGTAGTGCTACAGGGGCTAATCAATGTCCGGGCAACATTCCACATACAGATTATTATACTAATGAAACCGGTGCGAGTGTTCATGCCGAGTTATTCTGACGACATTTTCACTCATACCCGAGCCATGAATGGAAAGTCAGACGTTAACGTACATATCACCCACATTCGAAAGATTTTTACACTGATGCGTGAGCAAAGGTATATGCAAATCTCAAGGAGTGTATATTCGATGCAAGCGAAACATCACTTATTGGGTGCATTGCGGGTAAATAGAGTGTATAGCCTGATCCTGAAAATATACAGGAGATCAGCGACTGGCCTGTGCGAGACGATTAAAAGAGATTTTGTAAGTTTTCCCGCTTAACGATATTTACAAGTACTTGCTATACCGATATGACAGTCCGCCTTTCTTGTTTGTTATAAAAGAAGTAATATGATTATGAAACGCTTTTTGTCAGCGTTTTTCCCTTTTGAAGACATCGAACAAAACTTAATTCAATCGCAAATATTGGTGATGTTGGGCCAATATAGATCATGAAATGCGGTTAGTGACGCCAGCGTTTTTGATATCGACTGAGCATTATCACAACATGACATAGACCCGCTGAGCGCATCGTCTGCTATCAGTCGCTTTTGCTGGAAGCAGCAGAGCGTAGTTATAAAGTGCATGACAAGAAACTTGTCCCGTTACATAAATATTACTTCATATAAAAGATAATTACATATTTTGTTTCTTATGAGAGGAAGGAATGTGAAGTATTTAATTATTGTCATTTTTAAATTTATGCTTTACATTACAAAAATTTACCAAATTTAGTATAATGAAAGTAACATGATATATTTCTGTCGATTCGTTGATTCTGAATTAATCCCGCCAATCGTCATTTGGCACAATTGAGCGGTGAGCAAGTAGGCGCAATACATAGTCAATTATTAATTCAATAAAGTAAGTAGCTGATTAAAAATCGATATAAAAGAACTTCATATGCATATACAGTTTTTTTCCAAATCTTTTTTCCAAAGCCTTTGAATCAACTCTTAGTAAACAAGACTTCCAAGCGACTTAGAACCTTCGTCTGCACGTCGTGTAGGTCAAGAAGTCGAGGCACCCCACCTACACTATAATCAGTGTAGGTTGACTACTATAACGAGCTAAAGTTGCCCTAATATTACACAGTCCCCGTTAAGTACACTTGCTGTACTTAAGGTGATGGTCAATTACTTAAATGAAGTTATTAGACCCAGCATCGTGTGTTGTTCACATTTGTGACCAACCCTTGTGTATGTGATGCAAGTAGGTGCATTCACATAAGGAGTAATGACGGCTAGCGTCATCCGGTCCGCGAGGTATCTAGAAAGATACGCTCGCATTAGATACCAGTGTTATCTATAGAGATAAATTTGTTGGTAAAGATAGGCATTTATATTTAATGTGATTAAATATTAAATAAGTCTGAAATCACTTTTTACTTAGTAAGTGCGCACGAGGAGCCGGAATACCGCTCCCGTGATGACACTTTACTAAAGTACTTAGTGCGTTGGGTGAGGGCGCTAAGGCGCCCACCACAACTGACTCACTGCACGCAAGAGAAGCTGGTTAAACCGTTTCCTCGCTGTGCTAGGGTGTGTGCTTACGTAGAGCGTAACCGCATTCAAAGTGCCTTCCCACACTTGGTAGCACTTAAATTCTTCCTACGACTCGCACCTTTGCGTGTGTACGTGAAGATGAGCCTCAATATGGATTGGACTTGTTACTTCCACCTCTTTAAACATGGCAGAGCATTTTCCGCAGGGACTTGGTGAACAAGCCCTGGCCAGGCTCCTGGGCAGTCCTTCCAATGCTGACGTTGTCTGTTACAAATGCGGCAATTGCGGCCATATGATGGCTCGCTGCTATGCCAGCGTCCCTGCTGTGGCAAAGATGCCCAGCAAGAGGCCTTCCTTTACAAATGCGATGGCACGAACCAATATGCGAGACGCATGAGTTCTGCATCGACCACTGAAGGGTTGGGAAACGCAGGAGAGCAGTAGGGGCGAGATGCCTTTCTGACGTGGACTCTGAAGCTATCTCTAAGCTCATAGTTATCGAACGAATGGGTAGCATAGTCCCTGAGGTCTCAAAATTTCGGACCTCAACCCTACTGGTCTATAGCGCTCATGTAAGAGGCTATGACCAGGTGATGACCCTCCTAGTGGATTCGGGTGCATCACAAAATTTTGTGAAACTCGCGGCTCTAAGAAAGAGACCGGCGATGTTTGAGTCGCTTTGCCAGGATGGCAAGCGAGAAGAGGCGACCGTTCGTTTAGCGAACGGCGCGCTCGTTAAGTCTGAGGGAGTTCAGGTAAAACTCGCCTTCAGCTTTAGTGACTTCTAAAAATAGCTCACAGTGCTAGGTTTGAAGAGTCCGTATGACTTCATCCTGGGCATGCCATGCTTCGCAAAACACCAAAAATTAAAAGACTGGTGTACACACACAGTTGCAAACTTTACGGAGGACACCAAAAAGGACGAGCTCATGCGAGAGGCGTATGCAACTGATATCGTGTCAAACACAGTTGAAGGTGCGTTGACGGGATGTCAAAAGTCACCAATTCCTACCCAGCTCGTGAAGACTGGGGTAGAGAAAAGGGCAATGACAAGTAGTCATGTGTCCCATAGTCCTACAGAGCCGAGAGCCTGTGGCAGCAGACAGCGAGCTGACAAAGTCAAGCTTCGCATGAACCGGCACAGTGCCTAGAGCCTGGTGCAGTTGGAAGGGGTGCGTTAGCCAGGAGAGCAACGGCACCCGCTTTCCAGAAAAAGGTCGTGGTGACTCAAAGAGCGAGTAACCGACAAATTAGGATGATCAAAGGCACGTCTAAACAAGTGACCTTTGGATCAGTCTCTAATAAAGAGGACGGGCCTTCGAACGAGGTGTTCGAGGCCGTCAAAGACGAAATTGTGGAGGCATCCTCGTTTGAGGTGCTCTGGCAAATCTTTGAATCTGCCGAGGAGATAGTAAATCTCCCGGTGATTTCGTGGGATCTGCTCCTTGCCGAATTGAAGGAAGGAAAGATCCACAAAATTGTCGCACCAGTTCCAGAAAAGAACTTGGAGGACTGCTGCTCATCGTCCACAATGGGCGAGATCGTCCTAGAAACGGACAAAAAGAAGCGGTTCGCTGCTTAAAGCTGGAATGCCTTGTGAGACAGTCCGTTCTTTGAGGTTCTGTTGAAACATCGTGATGGATTCACAGAAGAAGTCCAGGGCCGCCTACCGGCAGATAGCGGCAACGGGCACGAGATAGACCTCGAACCTAGCGCCAAGTATTGTGAGACCAGGCAATGGCCGTTGCCGAAATAACAAGTCGATTATATCGATGAGTTCTTCGACAAGCGAGCCAAGGCGGGACATGTGTGTGAGAGCAAATCGCCTTACTGCAACCCGACCTTTTGTGTGTGTAGAGTAACGATGGATAGCGCATGGTTCATGCTTACAATAAGCTGAATACAGCGACCATACCGGCTCAAAGGCCAATTCCGCGGAAAGTTGTTTTGAACTCTATGGGAAAGGCTACTTCTTTTTCCGCGTTAGATTGGAAGGATGGCTACTGTCGGGTACTCATGAGAGAGTCTGATGTTGCCAAAATAGCTATAAGCACCCCAGCGGTATGCTTTTGGAGTGGCTTGTGATGCCCAAGGTTTGAATAACGCACCAGCGACATTTAACCGAGTGGTGGCACACATGATGCGTCAGCACCGTGCCTACGCGCTCATTTATTTGACAATGTATTCGTGCTTAGCAGGGCCGAGGAATGGCTGAGCGCAGAAGAGTCGCACAAGCGTCATTTAGACGCTGGGTTGCAGACTTTGAAGGACGCCCAGTTGTACGTCAACTTGCAGAAGTGCGTCATAGGGGTTCCTGAGATACCTGTGCTGGGTTGCATCGTAGGTACACATGGTGTACGAGCAGACCCAGACAAGGTAAAATCAGTAAAGGAATGGCCAATCCCACGGCATGTGAAGGATTTGCGCCAATTCCTAGGGCTCGCTAATTACTTGCATAAGTATAGCAAGAATTATGCGGAGCAAACTAAACCATTATCTGATCTCCTTAAAAAGGACACAGAATGGGTTTGGTTAAAAGAACAAGAAGATGCGTTCACATCAGTGAAGCAATCTCTTGTAGAGGCACCGGTCTTGGCATTGCCAGACGCGGATAAGCCCTTTAGCGTCGTCTGCGATGCAAGTAATTTTGCAATCGGCAGCGCGCTCATGCAGAAGGATGACGACGGCGTTGACCGATATCGCAAGAATTATGCGGAGCAAACTAAACCATTATCTGATCTCTTTAAAAAGGACACAGAATGGGTCTGGTTAAAAGAACAAGAAGATGCTTCACATCAGTGAAGCAGTCTCTTGTAGAGGCACCGGTCTTGGCATCGACAGACGCGGATAAGCCCTTTAGCGTCGTCAGCGATGCAAGTAATTTTGCAATCGGCAGCACGCTCATGCAGAAGGATGACGACGGCGTTGACCATGTCATCTCTTATCAGTCCCGGCTATTCAAAGCCGCAAAACTGAATTACCCTGTGCATGACTGAGAGCTACTTTTTATAATTTATGCTCTTGTCAATTTTCGTGTGCACTTACTGTGCATCGAAGGATTTGTGGTTTATACGGATCACGCATCACTGCGGACCGCAATAAACTCACCGCACCTCTCGCTTAGAATGGCAAGATGGCTCACATTCTTCTCTGAATTTAATTTCAAAGTTAAATATAAGCCGGGTAAGTCGAATGTATTGGCTGACGCTTTATCGCGCAGACCAGACTTCGAGGTGAGGTACCAGGAAAGTGTGTCTAGTGCCGAAGCACAACTGTAGCCGTCAACGTTGGCAGCCATGAAGGCATACCACGTGACGAGCTCATTGACCTCTGAGATAAAAGAGAGCTACAGTTAGGGTACCATTGTTGCCTGCTGTCGGATCACTCTGTTGGATGAAATGTTCCCTTCCGTCGCACCTGAAAGCTGAGCTAAATTGCTTTAGCTACAGCAATGGCCTGATATGGCATCAGCAGTCACATTGTAATCCCTTGAAAATATATGTGCCTCATGACACAGCTCTCAAGCTGATGATCCTTCACGAGCTCCATGATGCGCCATCTTGTGGGCATCAGGGCCGCGAAAAGACATTCTTACGAGCGTCAGAGGAATTTTGGTGGCCAACTATATTCGCTCTTGCAAACAGTGTTAGCGCATTAAGCCTGCACCGCCCAGCAGTTCGCCACTAAAGCCGCTATACCGATATAGAACGGATTGCTTGGAAGTCTGTAAGTCTGGACTTCATGTATGGCATGCCGTCCAAACATTAGGGTCGGACGGGATCCGCCGTCTTTGCAGACAGACTGAGCAAGATGGTGCATTTAGCACCATGTAAAGCATCGATCGCAGGCAAGGAGGCGGCCCTATTGTTCCTGAAACATGTATACCGACTACACGGGATGCCCGAGTATATAGTATTAGACCGGTATCCACGTTTTACGTCTGGTTTTTGGCGACATGTGTTCGAGCTGCTAGGTACCAAGCTCCACATGTCGACCGCAGATCATCCCCAGACCGATGGCCAAACAGAACGTGCCAACCGGGTCGTGGCGGATGTCTTATGCACTATAGCAACTCCCAAAGAGTGGAGCAAGCAATTGCCTTTTGTGGAGCTCGCTTTTAATAACAGTGTCCACGCAAGTACGGGTGAGACACCGTTTTATATTAACGGACTGCGCCATCCTCGGACGCCAGTCTCGTTTGTGCGCAGCCCGAGTCTTAGCGGGGGAGGGCCCCTCACTATGCTCGGTGCAAAAGAGGGACATAGTTTCGTCAATATGACGACGATCCATGAGAGTATCATCTTAAGGACAGAAACTTGCCCTAGTGAACCTGCCAGTTTAGCAGTGGTCAATAAAACTACGCCTTATGGCCAACCTCTCGGCGTTATCATAGGCGAGTTTGATGCTAAAAGCGTGAGCGACGCTTAACGCTTTGTGGTGAGCGTTAAGCCATCAGACGTAAAGTCCGTGACGCAATGGCAAACGCACAGGACAAGCAAAAATATGATGCGGACCGAAATGGTCGCAAAAATTATAACCGCTTTAAAGTGAGGGAATTTTTATTAAGAACCGCTACCTAGCCGAAAATGCTATTTTTAATCTACCTGAAGGTACTAAGAAGTTGTTGCCGCGTTTTATTGAGCCCTTAACAGTGGTAGAAGAGTTTGGAGACCTAATTTATAGGCTCACCCTTCGCCCGTATATGAAGACGCACCCCGTATTGTACGTGGGCCGTCTGAAACGGTTGTAGACCCAAATGAGGTCACATACCCCCATCTGGTTAAGGAGACCGATGATGACGCCGACTCTGAGTCGAGCGTTGATCGAGTGAGGGGGTTGAGAAGGCGTAAAACTTTCAGCCGATCGACTCCTCCCACCACGACAAGGACTCGGAGAGTGAGGGAGATGACGCGAGTAACGCGGATTTCTCAGCACTATCTTCTTTAAAAGTCCAAGCGAGTCTTCAGGCGTCCATAACCCTGGCGAGCCTTTGCTCGAGCATCATAATGATCCGAGGTCAGTCGCCTCTTAAAAACCGATCGATACCCACGTATTGATGTGCCCGGCTTGATGGCTCCCTATGAAAAGCAGCACTAGCTGAGCTCATTTCGCTAGTCTTAAATGGGCTAGCAGAAGTAGCGTTGTGAGAAGAAACAGGGGGTTAATACCGCCCATTATTTCTTTCACATGCAAGCGAGCTAAATTAATTTGCTGCGACCGTTGTTTCATCGCGTCGGAAGGCTAATGATTGCGGCGCAAGAATTCCGCCGCGTATTGGTCGGGCTTACATTTGAACGCAACACGATGGGGAAAATACGCCCAAGCGATTTTCTCTGAGCTTTCCATGATTTAAAGACGCCATAATAGTTATGTGCGTCTAGAAGAGCGCGCTCTAGGAGTGACGCTCTTGGTCCGTTTATACGAGGCCATTCAGATGGAGGCGGCAACAATGATATTCCACCCGTCACATAGCCACGTTCAAAACGACTGGCTTGTGACACCGACCAAGCACGTTTACGTGTCGTCGGTGGCGCTTTAGACTTTAAATCCTTTATGTCAGAACCATTATGGATTGTGGTCTGAGCATAATGCGTTGTGGTTATATTCAACGGAGAAGCGGCTGCGCCTTATCGGCAGCACTCTCAATATCCGTCGCCGCGCTATCCAGCGCAGACGACGAGACAGCATTCGTAAATGTTCCTTTCTCCATGTTGTGAGCTACGAGAGAAGTTTGGATGGGCAACAATGCGCGATCATCTTTCGTCATGACCTCGTTGTCCGCATCACTACAATGAAATGACGGCAACGGTGTCGACTCATTGTAGTCGACAATGAGCAACGGATCAGCATCCTCACTGTTAAAGTGGGTTAGATCCTTTAGCCCCGTTAACGCGACAGCAGCAGTAGCTGTCTACGTTTTGACTAAGGCATTGGACGCTGCCGACGTGCTAACGCGGCGCGTGCGCTTAGTGCGAGGTTGAGTGGGTGTCTTTGCAGAAAACCCACGAACGTGGCCCCTTTAAGGTGGCATCTTTGGCGCCGTGTATGAAAATACAGGTAGCTAGAGTGAATGAGAGAACTAGCGGCGCGTTAAGCAGCTCGCAATTCCTCCTTCCTTTTTGAAGAATTGTAAAAATGAAAATTCGTTTTAAAGAGGGGGATGGTGTAACGGACTACAGTTGCCCTAATGTTACATAGTCCCCATTAAGTTCACTTGGTAAAATAAAGTAAAATAATTAGACTCGGCATCGGGTGTGGTTCACATTTGTGACCAACCCTTGTGTATGTGATGCACATAGGCGCATTCACATTAGGAGAAATGACGCCAAGCGTCATCTGTGATGACCACTAGCGTCATCTGTGATGACCACTAGCGTCATCCGTTACGCGAGGTATCAAGAAAGATACGCTCGCAATAAATAATAGTGTTATCTATAGAGATGACATTTTTGTTAGATAAAGTTAGGTATTTGTATTTAATGCGATTAATTATAAATCAGTCTGAAAACTTCTTTTTACTTAGTAAGTGCATACGAGGAGCTGAACTACCGCTCCCATGACGACGCTTTACTAGAGTACTTAGTGCGTTGGGTGAGGTCGCTAAGGCGCCCACCACAACTACCTCACTGCACGCAAGATGAAACGGGGTGTATCGTTACATGAAATTAACACTTAAAGGTTGTTCAATAAAATATAATCTAAAAGGTAGATAATATTTGGAAAAGATTACTTTACATGGCAATATTCTAAAAGGTTATCCATTTGTAGATATAACCATTATATATACTTTCTCCGCGGTCCAGTCAGCGCTGGACGCGCGCGAAGAGAAAGACAGATAATACTTTTAGTACATATTTTGTATTAGTTTATAATTGGGTTAGTAATAAATAGATAGACAAGAAGAACTAAACTATATTAATATCTTTTTTAATTAATTCTCTTTAAAGCATGTATTTTAAAGAGTAGACTTCCTTTGCACGTACTAGTGTGCGTGAAGTGACGTGAGGCACCACTCGCACTGAGGCAGTGCCAAGTGGACTTGTACTGAAGCAGTACAAGTCGGCAGTGCCCCGTTACACAAGAAAATACGGTCTAAACGTTTCCTCGCTGTGCTAGGGTGTGTGTCTAAGTAGACGGTGGCCGCATTAAGACGTGCCCGCCTACACTGGTGGTGTAGCGGTCCACCACATATTTCAGGACCGGAAGGTTCCGGGTTCGATACCCGGGGCCAACAAATTCTCCTAAGTATAGTGGGAGGTTATTACGGGGTGTAACGTTACATGAAATTAACACTTTAAAGTTGTTAATTAATATATTATCTAAAAGGTAGATATTAATTGGAGAATATTACTATGTATAGTAATGGTCAGAAATTTTCTCTATAAATAGGTATAGGCCATTACATCCATTCATCACGCAGACTAATCAACTGTAAACGTAAACAAAGAGAGAGAGCCATATAAGATAAGACAAGAATTCAATTGCATGTTTAGTATTCGTTCATAATTAAGCTAGCATTAACAGATACAAAGAAAAGAAACTTAATAAAATTAATACAGTTTTCAATTAAACCTCTTTCAGGTAGTTGTCTTTAAGAGAAGTCTTCCTCTGCACGTACTAGTTTACGTGAACTGACGTAAGGCACCACTCGCAACTGAAGCAGTTCGAAGTGGACTTGTACTGAAGCAGTACAAGTCGTTGTGCCCCGTTTCACCTGGTAGCACTTTGTAGTCCGTCCAAGGACCACATTTCCCACATCTAACATGGACATGTTAGATGATAGTGGGAATACGCATCACGTTTCCCGTGAAAGCTACTCTTTTCTAAGTGACATAGATGGAAGTGCGGTCGAACGAATCAATTCGACCGTAGGAAACGATGCAATCTTGGCAATGCTGTCCAACTTAGACAGAGATGTCCTCCATTCAACTATTGCCAAGTTCATACAACATGAACTTGACGAGATGAAGGAAAAGGTAGCCTTGCTGAATCAGCAAGGCTCTCAACAGGCGGAACTGTTGAGATTACAACAGGTACAGACCCCTGTACCTGGGATGACGCAAACGCGTCGTCCCGAAAACCTTAAAGATTGACATCTCTAAGTAAAGGGGAGTCGAAGAAGACTCCCTCTTGAGATCGTTTAACGAGTTGAAGATGCCGCAAGGGCAGCACGTCACATCATCGATGAGCAAATGCAAGTCCCATTCGCTCAATTAAATTTGGCAGGTCGTGCCAAAACTTGGGCATTGGGCCTTAAGTTGCGCGACCCATACGTCTTTGGGTTGGTAGAGGTTTTTAAAACCCGGCTCAAAGAGACGTTTGAACCACCAAGGACTGAGATCAGAGTTCGTTCAAAGCTTCTGAAACTTAAGCAAGGCAAAAGTGGTGCTCACGCATATGCCCGGCACTACGACTCTTGGCGAGTTGTTTAAAAAAACAGTTAATGAACACACGTTGATTACGGTGTTCTTGCAAGGTCTTACGGATGGTCCCGTAAAGACCCACCTATTCCGCTTGACACTGGATACGCTTGAAGAAGCAATATCCGTTGCGGAACAGGAGGACTTAATCTTGAGACAGGCTCAAGCTTGTTCGTCATCATATCGTCCTCCAAGACGACACGAGTTAGGAGGTCCAGAACCCATGGACCTTTCTTACGTCGAAAGCGAAAGACCTCGCTTTTCAAGCAATAAGCGATTGCAGAAATGCCATCGCTGCCAAAAATTGGGACACTACGCGCATGACTGTAGTGCCTCACGCCAAGCACCGAAAGGTACTGAGCTTAATTTTTGACCGTATGCCAAAAAGGGCAACGGTCGCGGATCCGACGTTGTTGCGAAATCGCAACAGCGAGGCGGACCGCCAAAAAATGGACGGGGTCAGTAGGGGCGCAACGCCCTACTGATCCAGCAACCTCAAGAGAATTTGCAAATCTCTTGACAAAAGTTGCTCCGGACACACAATCATTATGGTGATGAGGTATCCCTCATCACCTTGAAGTTGAAAGTGACAAATGATTTGTCACTTAGAGACTTTGTGGACTGCGGAGCGTCGAATAACTTTATTCGTCGCCAGTCACTAAAGGGTCGTAGGCTCAAATATGTTGAGCGCGACATCCCTCCAACAAGGATGACTGTGCGTCTAGCGACAGACGCATCGATAACAGTAATGAAACACGTATTGAATTTTCACTACACGTTCAATGATTGACAGCATGATGATGATTTCATCGTACTGGATTTGGATGACAAATTTGATGTCATCCTGGGTTTACCTTGGCTCAGAAAATACGAGCCAAGGATCAGCTGGCAGCATCGATCCGTAAAGATGCCTGCCACTTGTTCGTCAGATGGCCATCTGATGAACGTCTTGGAGCGTCCACAAGCATGTGGATGTACTACGAGTGAGTGCGATGGTTTCACTTGTGGTGCGGTCGTTAGTACAGCTGCACAAGATCACAGTGTGATTACCAATCACATTGTGGAGTCAGCTGCCGGCGGCTGTGTTAATGCACAGGCAGCGCCGAAGGTCCACCACTCGAAAAGGTCGAGTGGATTGAGACATGAATGTACGCTTAGTGGGCGACATTCCAGGAGTATACCGGTTGCCCAAAAGGGACAACACGATGAACCAAGGTCGAGTAGAGAGTCGACCGTAGTGGACCCGACTGTGATAGCGCAATCACACTCCGAAGACGTTGAGGGAAGAGGTCCCCACGTATTTGAGGAGAAATCCCCTCAAATGGTAGAAGTTACTAGACTTCTAAATCCCGAGGGATTAATCCCCCGGCAGCCTGTGAATAAATCCCAGGAAGAAACCGAGACATTAAATGTCTTGGTTAATGACGGATCGAGAGTAGGCGCTTCTACTCTTGATCTGTATGCGCCTCCGAAGTTAACTTCGGAGATAACTCAATTACCAACCCTAGAACCTAAGCGGTTCTTGAGAGATCTGCATTGTGGGAAAATCAAGCAGATCTGCGTACTCGTCACAGAGGACGATTACGTAACCGACATTCGGTCAGCGGTAATTTTTGCAGAGAACGAACGGGTTCTCAGCAGCTCATCGATGGACGAAAGTGTCCTCGATGTGAAGACTCGGATTGAAAGATACAGTACTCAATCTTGGGAGTCACTCAAGGGAAATCCTCTATACGAGGATTTAATAGAATTCAGGGATGTATTCCCTGAAGCAGTTCCATGCGAGTTGCCTAAGGATAAAGGCACTCGACATGAGATCGAGCTCAAACCGGGCTCGAAGTACTGTGTCATGAAGCAGTGGCCACTGCCTCGTGAACAAGTACTTGCGATCGATAAATTCTTTACCGATCGAGTAAAAGCGGGCCATGT
>NC_090620.1:3849233-3856304 GCF_004359215.1 Bremia lactucae
TCGAGTCAGCAGTGCACTCCAACAGTGAAAATAATCTTACTGTTGCAACACACATTACGAGTGTTCCGTCATCAACCTTAGTTGACGACATAAAGAAAGCCTACAAAGAAGATTAGGACCTTCTATGCTTGATGGATCATTTAATGAATCCATCCGATAATCGTAAATCGTTTAAGGATTTACCGGCTTTATTTCGATCGTCATCCGATCGATACAACGGCTTATTGTATTACACAGCCGTTACCGGCGACACCCCACCTGTCGTCGTCCCAACTCAAAATTATTTGCGCTTGCGCATCATGTATGAGTGTCACGATGCTCCAACATGTGGACATCGTGCACGTGAGAAGACTTACCTAACAGTAAGTCGCGACTTTTACTGGCCGCGCCATTATCAATTCGTGCGCAAGTACATTCGTGCTTGCAAGATATGTCTACGAGTGAAACCCTAACCCTTCATCCCGTGCACTTCTTCAACCTCTATCAATTCCGGCAGAGTGTTGGCAGTCCGTATCAGGAACTTCGTCTTCGGATTTTCCAAAGACGACTACAAAAACAATGGAATCCTTGTTTTTGTAGACAGATCCAACAAGATAATACATCTTGCTGCAGTACCAGAGTCAATTACGGCTCCGGGTTGTGCCCGTGTCTTTATCGACACGGTATCCAAACTCCATAGGTTACCCCGTGAATTAGTCTCGGACAGAGATCAAACATTCACGGCGAAGTTCTGGCAATCCGTGTTCCAATCTCTCGGAACACGGCTAACTATGTCAACATCCGATTACGCAGAAACGGATGGTCATACAGAACGCGAAAATCGCGTCCTCGAAGAGATACTTCGAGGTTACGTCCAATCGTAGCGAGTTTTTACCAATGAACGAATTCGGCATCAATAATTCGGTGCATGCGTCTACAACGCATACACCGTTCTTTGTGAATGGCTTACGCCATCCTCGCATACCCACCCAATTAGAGGGATCCTCTAGTTTAAGGGGGCGGACTCGCAGGAGCAAAACAAATGCTGGCTCATGCTCATCACGCGTCGAAGTTAACAACGACGCGAGTGATGTCGATGTCAAAGAAATCGATATCGAAGACGAGAATGATCTTATGGCAGTACGCACTAAGCGTACTGAAAATGACAAAACAAACGAATTAGCAGAAGAGTTTCTGCTAACTCAAGAATCAATAGTCTGTTTCGTTCAGGATTCCATTGCTAACGCAGTGGACCGACAGAAACGGAATGCAGACAAACATGAAAGAGCAAATGTTCATTCATTTAAAATTAATGATCTAGTGCTACTCTCTACGGTAAACCTTCCTAAGCGATTAGTCCCTAGTGTGGGTAGCAGCAAACTACCACCCAAGTGCATCGGTCCTTTCCGTGTACTGCATCGCAGAGAGCAATGCGTACACAATAGAATTGCCACGTAGGATGCGAACGCATCCTACGTTTTACGTTGGTCGGCTCCGCGCAAACCATCAGTACGCGGCTTCATCCGGGAACGAATTTGACCACTCTTTTCAAGAATCCCCAAAAGATTCATGTGATCGCGAACCAGATTCTCATGTTGAACCTAAAGTTTCTCATGCCGGTTCCGAATATACTCGAAGCTACGATGATCTGACGACAGCTCATCGCAAACAGCATGATATTTTCGCTCGTACTCCAACATGGAGTACGCACTCTTCGAACGGTCTTCCAACCGCTCGATATGGTGAGCCTACACCGTCTGGTCCAACGAGCGACACTTGCCCCGCTCGTGGTCAAGTCCCTCCTCCAAATCATGAAGAAAGTGATCGATTTTGTCGATCTTCAACATTTGATCCGACACACGGTTCGGATCGAATGTCCTCTCCTTTACCACAATCATACGTGGATTCCCACGGTGATCCACGTTTTCTTGTGGAACGTATCCAGAACCACCGTGATGTAGAGGGGCAGCGAACGAGTTATCTTGTTTGCTGGCGTGGTTTTCCACCGTTACATGACAGCTGGGAGCCTCGTTCCCAGCTGGTTGCTGACATTGAGGGCCTCGTCCGTCAGTATGACGGGACCCATCCGATACTTTAGAAGGCCCATCGGAAAACACACGCCGCTGGCGCTTGTAAATCGATTGCAAAACGTCAATCGCGTCACGCATCTCAATAGAGATGCTCGCCCTTCCCCAGGGCGATAAATGGGATTTGACACCCCCTTTTACCCTCTTCGAGTTGTCTACACAACACGGACAGGGAACACCCCACGTGAGACAAACAAGTCCTGTCTTACGTGACAACCGATGCATTAAATACCTTGCAACGGTGGAGTTCGTTTCTCAAACTTAACGCGAATCGCGTTAAGTCTTTGAAGCCAGGCTTCGCGTCCAATGTCTTCGACATTACGAATGAACGCGCTCTAGGCTTGCATAAGCGAGACTTTATCTCGCTTATTGTTGCCACTATACCATCGATGCCTGAAAAAAGTATCGAGATAAAAATCTTCCTCAGCGCGAAAGGTCTTCGCGCTGGGATCAAACCCATGTAGCTTTGTCACAATAAATAAGGGATATTTATTGTGAGGAGTAGTTTCTCCAGACAAGCTATTGAAAAGCCGATCTGGCATAAGCCACGGCTTCTTTTCAGGGGCGAGATGATACATTTTATCGTCTTCAGTCGTCTGAGTGGTACCCACTGAAGCAGGGGTACCACAAGAACTTTTCTTAGGATGGCTTACGCCATCGTCATCACCTTGCACAGAAACACGTGCAGGTGACCGTACGGGAGATCGTACGGGCGATGAGGGATCATCCTCATCGTCGGTTCAAAATAGACTGCTTACACGTCTATCAGAATGAGCCCTCTCATTCGAAGGCTCATAGTTAGCCGCCTGACGGATATCAGGCGACTGTTCCATTCTCCCCGAGTCGGCCACTTCATCCGACTCGCACTCGTAGTCGACCTCCAAAGAGGGGTCGATTTCACGTGGTGAATCACCACGTGCACTCGCAACATCTAGTGTTGTGCGAGTGGAAGACACTACGGTAGACGGAACGTCTACCGCAAGAGATAACAGTGCGTCACCCGCGGCTGCACGAACCGCAGCCGAAGGCGCAGCACTATCAACACCCCGCATGGATTATTCTTCATGCGATGGAATTAAAAATGATGGTTCTGACCAATCAACATCTTTAAAAAATTAAGTGGTCACAAAGCGACCACTCCATCAAATGACACTCAGAGTGATTGTCATTTAAGGGAGGGGTGATCTAACGGGGTGTATCGTTACATGAAATTAAGACTTAAAGGTTGTTAATTAATATATACTCTAAAAGGTAGATAATATTTGGAGGATATTACTTTATATAGTAATGTTCAGAATTCTTATTACTAAATAGGTATAGACCATTATATGTATTTATTCCGCAAACTAATCAGCTGTAGATGTAAACAAAAGAGAGAGATAGATAAGATAAGAATTCAGTTGCATGTTTAGTAATAGTTTATAGATAAGTTAGAGTTGACAGATATAAAGAAGAGATACTCAATTGTATTGATACAGTTTTCATTTTACCCTCTTTAAGCTAGTTACCTTAAAGAGAAGTCTTCCTCTGCACGTACTAGTGTACGTGAAATAATGTAAGGCACCACTCGCAACTAAAGCAATGCGAAGTGGACTTCAAATGAAGCAGTACAAGTCGTAGTGCTCCGTTACAGTGGCTATACGGCTCACTTAAGAAATCACGGACATTTACAAAAGTGCTAAAACTCAATCTTAAATTCGGTGATATAATTGGCTCAATTTTATTCCGATTATTTTATATAGCGTATAGAATAGATACATCACGTTGACACTGGTAAAGTGCGTGAATATCCGAACTTTGCTTTGTGCTCTTGTTGTTCCTGACATTGGCTGTTCTGTCTTGCAATCTCACCTATATTTTTCCTGCGATTATAACATTAAAACTAAAATTTATCACAGACTTTACTTTACTTTCTTATAACAATTGTTAAATAGTGGATCACGATTCGTGAGCCACGCATCAACTTTAACTTCATACATTTTTACGCAGAAAAACGTTGGTGCTTAAAATATCTCGTTATATATATATAAAACAAATTTGTTCCACGCTTACGATGGACTAGATCATGTATAGCCTGGTAATCCTGCTGGGTAGTGCCCTTTTTTATAAGTAAAGACATTGTCAAAATATAGGGATCCGTGCAAATAGTCTAATGCAAGCAAAGACGATGGGTCTTTAATTAAACAATGTTTCCATGCAATTTTCTAGGGACTTCTAATCTTACAGATGGCGGCATGTGGCACCATCTCGAAGATTAGAAAGCCTCCTCATCCCAACCAGTTTTCTAATGCTGAACACAAGCCAGCAGTTTAAATTACATATTCATTGAGCCACTTCTAATATTTTTTAGGATCTTGCGATTGCCAGTAGCGCGAATGCTGGTATGGGCGCAAAGTTTGTGAAAAGCAGGGTTTTAGGACGTGCTGTCCCTATTCCAAGATAAACAAACAGGGATGTTTATAAACGGCCAGTATTCTACCAGTAGAGGGTCGCTGGTTTGCTGTCTTCTCTTATGTCGAAAGCGAGAAACCTGCTTGATTAATTGTAAGGAAACAGCATCATGATTGGCATCAATTTGTAGCTAGATAATCTCTAGAAAAAAATCACTCACATATTCACTTCAAACATGCTGCGGCTCATCTATTCAACTACGGCGATAGTATTGCTACTTATTCAAGGTGCTTGTGCCCAAACTCGATTTCTCGGTGCATTATGTGGAGGTAACGGCCCCACCAACTTCTATACTGACGAAGGAGATTACAAAAAGTTGACAGGTGTGATGTTCCGCTCCGGCAAGCGCATCGACAGAGTTGGCTTATTTTACGATGGATCGAAAGAACCAAAAGCTTTTGGCGGAACCGGCGGGGTGTGGAGGCAATTGAAATTTGAAAATGGTGAATATGTCAAAAGTTTACACCTTCATTCAATTCTGTACAAAGGTGGGTATCGCATTTCCTACATCAAATTTATCACCAACAAGGAAAGAGTTCTTGAGGGCGGCATCAAAACGGACAATATAACTATAAGTACGCCTGAGAAAAATTACAGGCTGGCTGGCCTCTCCGGCACTCATGGCAACGAAGTAAACTCATTACAAGCCGTTTGGTATATAAGATGAGAAACGATCTGCGGTTTTTACATTTATTAAATTTGTCTAGAAAATATATTTACAAATTTTGTAAAAGAGGCTTTGTTTTGTTGTAATCAAAAAAATAATACACGTTCTAAATACAACTTGTAAGAAATCAAATTGGTCTCGAGTTTGTGATGCTTAACGAAATATCAGATTTTTCTTAAATTCATATTTTATGACTGCGACTGACTATTACGGCAAGGAAGTATACATTTCTTCCTTAACATCCGCTTCAAAGACAACTTTAAGAAACGTTGAGTTAATACTTTCAAAAAGATTGTATGTGACGAGTTAAAGTTGCCCTTATGTTACACAGTCCCCGTTAATTAAACTTGGTGTACTTAAGGGGATAGTCAATTACTTAAAAAAGTAATTAGACCAACCACTCGGGTGCGGTTCACATTTGTGACCAACCCTTGTGTATGTGATGCACATAGGTGCATTTACATTATTAGAAGGATGACGGCTAGCGTCATCCGTTACGAGAGATATCGAGAAGTATATGCTCGCAATACATATTAGTGTTATCTATAGAGATGACATTTTGATTGGTAAAAATAGGTATTCATGTTTAATGTGATTAAATGTAAATCAGTATGAAGACAACTTTCTACTTAATAAGTGCGCACGAGGAGCCAGATTACCGCTCCCGTGACGACGCTTTCCTAGAGTATTTTGTGCGTTAATTGAGGTCGCTAAGGCGCCCACCACAACTACCTCACTGCACGCGAGAGTAGACGGTCAAACCGCTTACTTGCTGTGCTAGGATGTGTTCTTACGTATGCGTGACCGCATAAGGAGTGCCCTCCTACACTTACCCGCATCTTTGCGTGTGTACTTGAAGATGAGCCTCAATATCGTGCGTACTTGAAGATGAGCCTCAATATCGATTGGGCTCGTTCCCCCCACCTCTTTGAACATCATCGGAAAGTGGCAGAGCATTTTCCGCAGGGACTTGGTGAACAAGCCCTGGCCAGGCTCCTGGGCAGTCCTCATGGGCAGTCCTCCTGAGCAACATGTTGTTCAATTGCAGCAGTTTGAGGCATATGGGCTTAGACAGCGGATAGCCGCGTCCGAGGCACAGAGCCATGCTGTTGCGGTGTCCATCACTCAGAATCAGGATGAGCTGAGGCATGAGCAGGCTCGGACCGAGGCTCTCAACAGGAATGTTGAGATGCTCTCTGCCCGGCCGCATCTGCTGAGGCCTACTCGGAAGGACCCGCCCACGTTCGATGAAAATGCAGCGCACACGATTGTCTACTGGCTGATAGCCGTGGATCAATGCGGTGTCGCGCAGCTTATCGAGGACGACAGCCGGATGGTTTTGCACGCCATGTCGCACCTGCGCGGTAAGGCCTCAAAGTCGGCTGACGTCCATCACCGTATTTCTGATTCCAGAGCACTTAAGATGCCCCCGCTTATAAATGGACTACGGCATTGTAACGAGGCACTACGACTTGTACTGTTTCAGTACAAGTCCACTTCACACTGCTTCAGTTGTGAGTGGTGCCTTTCGTTAGGTGACGTACACTGTACGTGCAGAGGAAGACATCCCTTGAGACAAGTTAACTTAAGAGGGTAAAATGAAAACTGTATTAATATAGTTAAGTGTCTCTTAATTTATCTTTGTAAATGCTGACTTAACTATAACCTAATACTAAACATGAAAATGAATTCTTATCTCTATCTTATCTTGTAACTCTCTTTGATTACTTCTACAGCTGATTAGTCTGCGGAATAAAAAGACATAATGGCCTATACCTATTTATGGATAATAATTCAAGACATTACTATATAAATTAATATCCTCCAAATATTATCTACCTTTTAGATAATATATTAATGAACAACCTTTAAGTGTTAATTTCATGT
>NC_090620.1:3856404-3892291 GCF_004359215.1 Bremia lactucae
TAATCGACTTTAGTACTGCAGCAAGATGTACCATCTTGCAGAATATGTCTACAAAATCAAGGATTCCATTGTTATTGTGATCGTCTTTGGGAATTTCGAAGACGAAGTCCATATTTACGGACTCCCAACACTCTGCCGGAAGTGGGAGAGGTTGGAGAGGTGCACGGTGGGAAGGGATTGGCTTCACCCGTTGACATACCTCGCAAGCACGAATGTACATGCGCACGAACTGATACTGGCGGGGCCAGTAAAAGTCGCGACTTACTGTGAGGTAAGTCTTCTCACGTCCACGATGCCCACTTGTCGGTGCATCGTGACACTCATACATGATGCGCAAGCGCAAATCATTGTGAGTTGGGACGACGACACGTGGAGTGTCGCCGGCAACGGCTGTATAATACAATAAGCCGTTGCGCGTTGTGTATCGATCGGATGACGATCGATATAAAGCCGTTTAATCTTTAAAAGATTTATCGGATGGATTCATTAGATCCATTAAACAAAGAAGGTCTTTATCTTCTGTGTAGGCTTTCTTTATGTCTTCAACCAAGGTTGATGACGGGACACTCGTAGTGAGTGTTGCAGCAGTGGGATTATTTTCACTGTTGCTGTGCAACGCTGACTCGAAACGAGCCGGCGTGATAATGCATCAGCGACAACATTAAGTCGTCCTGGTTTATATTCTACGGAGAAATTATACTCCGCGACGAAGGATAGCCACCTCGCCATTCTTTGCGAGAGGTGGCTATCCTTCTTGGTTTAATTACAGCCGTGCGTAATGACGCATGGTCCGTATATACGATGAACGGTCTATCTCCTCGGAGAAAGACCTCAATTTAGCCAATGCATTATTTCATGGCAAGGAGTTCCTTGTCATGCGCTGGGTAATTGCGTTCAGCTGGTTGCAGCTGACGCGATTGGTAACGGACGACGCGTCCCCGCCGTCTGTATCGTATTGCATTAATGCGCAGCCGATTGCGAAATCGCTGGCATCACAGACCACATGGAATGGTCTGTTTTGATCTGCAATCGCCAACATAGGCGATTGCATCAAAGCTTTGCTTGATACCTTCAAACGAACGCTGACAATCAGCGTTCCGTTACCATTTCTCGTTTTCCTTTCTAGAGACGAGAGAGATGGAGTACTTGTGCAAATACGCCGCTTAACCAAGGAACTTTTTAAGTCCCTTGACATCGACTGAAACTGGCCAGTCGGTAATAGCCTTGATATTTTCGGTATCAGGGCGCAAGCCGTGTTTTCCGTCGATGCACTCAAGAAGTGGTATTACGCTTGAAGCGAATATACACTTCTTGAGATTTGCGTACAACTTATGCTTTCGCACAAGTGTCAGAACCTGACGAACGTGAGTTTTATGAACCTCCACGTCCGTCTTCCCGTCCATGGCCCGGCTATGGACGACAACATCGTCAAAATAACTCGGTGCGAATTCTAGCACCGGTATCAACAGATTCGTTACGCATCTGTTGTATGTTGCAGGGGCGTTATTAAGCCCCTGTGGCACCACTAGCCATTTCCAGAGCAACCCACTAGGAGTGCTCACTACTGTCTACGGAATGCCGTTCACGCATAAGGATTTGATAGAACCCATCCATCAGATCCATAGACAAAAAGATCGTTCTCTTAGCCATACCATCTATGATTACGTTTTTTCTAGGTATCGGCGTTTGAGCCGGTACCGTTGCAGCATTCAGTTTATTGAATGCATGCACTATCCGCCACCCTTCTGTGGCGTTTCGCATACAGAAGGTCGAAGAGCTATGTGGGGAGGTTGACTCCCTTACATGGCCCGCTTTTACTCGATCGGCAAAGAATTTATCGATCGCAAGTACTTGTTCACGAGGCAGTGGCCACTGCGTCATGACACAGTACTTCGAGTCCGCTTTGAGCTCGATCTCATGTCGAGTGCATTTATCCTTGGGCAACTCGCATGGAATTACTTCAGGAAATACATCCCTGAATTCTATTAAATCCTCGTATAGAGAATTTCTGTTGGATGACTCCCAAGATATTGATTAGTGTATCTTTTAATCCGAGTCTTCACATCGAGGACACTTTCGTCCATCGACGATTTGCTGAGAACCCGTTCGTTTTCTGCAAAAAATACCTCTGACCAAATGTCAATTACGTAATCGTCCTCCGTGAAGAGTACGCGGATCTGCTTGATTCTACCATTATGCAGATCTCTCAATAACCGCTTGTGTTCTAGGGTTGATAATTGAGTTATTTCCGAAGTTAACTTCGGAGGCGCATACAGATTAAGAGTATAAGCGCCTACTCTTGAACCGTTATTAAACCAATACATTTATTGTCTTGTTTTCTTCCTGGGATTTATCCACAGGCTGCCGAGGTATTAATCCCTCGGGATGCTGAAGTCTAATCACTTCAACATTAACTATTTGTGGAGATTTCTCCTCAAGTACGTGGGCACCTATTCCCTCAACGTCTTTCGACTGTGATTGCGCTATCACAGTCGGGTTACTGTTATCGATGCGCCTGTCGCTAGACGCACCGTCATCCTCGTTGGAGGGATGTCGCGCTCAATATATTTGAGCCTACTACCCTCTAGTGACTGGCGACGAATAAAGTTATTCGACGCTCCGCAGTCCACTAGGGCTTTAAGTGACAAATCATTTGTCACTTTCAATTTCAAGGTGATGAGTGATACCTCATCACCAGGTGCAGAGACACATAATGATTGTGTGTCTGGAGCAACTTTTGTCAAGAGATTTGCAAATTCTCTTGAGGTTGCTGGATCAGTAGGGCGTTGCGCCCCTACTGACCCCGTCCATTTTTTGGCGGTCCGCCTCGCTGTTGCGATTTTGCAACAACGTCGGATCCGCGACCGTTGCCCTTTTTGGCATACGGTCAAAAATTAAGCTCAGTACCTTTCGGTGCTTGGCGTGAGGCACTACAGTCATGCGCGTAGTGTCCCAATTTTTGGCAGCGATGGCATTTCTGCAATCGCTTATTGCTTGAAAAGCGAGGTCTTTCGCTTTCGACGTAAGAAAGGTCCATGGGTTCTGGACCTCCTAACTCGTGTCGTCTTGGAGGACGATATGATGACGAACAAGCTTGAGCCTGTCTCAAGATTAAGTCCTCCTGTTCCGCAACGGATATTGCTTCTTCAAGCGTATCCAGTGTCAAGCGGAATAGGTGGGTCTTTACGGGACCATCCGTAAGACCTTGCAAGAACACCGTAATCAACGTGAGTTCATTAACTGTTTTTTTAAACAACTCGCCAAGAGTCGTAGTGCCGGGCATATGCGTGAGCACCACTTTTGCCTTGCTTAAGTTTCAGAAGCTTTGAACGAACTCTGATCTCAGCCCTTGGCGGTTTAAACGTCTGTTTGGGCCGGGCTTTAAAAGCCTCTACCAACCCAAAGACGTATGGGTCGCGCAACTTAAGGCCCAATGCCCAAGTTTTGGCACGACCTGCCAAATTTAATTGAGCGAATGGGACTTGCATTTGCTCATCGATGATGTGACGTGCTGCCCTTGCGGCATCTTCAACTCGTTAAACGATCTCAAGAGGGAGTCTTCTTCGACTCCCCTTTACTTAGAGATGTCAATCTTTAAGGTTTTCGGGACGACGCGTTTGCGTCATCCCAGGTACAGGGGTCTGTACCTGTTGTAATCTCAACAGTTCCACCTGTTGAGAGCCTTGCTGATTCAGCAAGGCTACCTTTTCCTTCATCTCGTCAAGTTCATGTTGTATGAACTTGGCAATAGTTGAATGGAGGGCATCTCTGTCTGTGTTGGGTAGTAATGCCAGGATTGCATCGTTTCCTACGGTCGAACTCATTCGTTCAACCGGACTCCTTTCTATATCACTTAGGAAGGAGTAGCTTTCAGAAAAACGTGATGCGTATTCCACTATCATCTAACATGTCCATATTAAATGTGGGAAATGTGGTCCTTGGACGGACTACAAAGTGCTACCAGGTGTAACGAGGCACTACGACTTGTACTGTTTCAGTACAAGTCCACTTCACACTGCTTCAGTTGTGAGTGGTGCCTTTCGATAGGTGACGTACACTGTACGTGCAGAGGAAGACTTCCCTTAAGACAAGTTAACTTAAGAGTGTAAAATGAAAACTGTATTAATATAGTTAAGTGTCTCCTAATTTATCTTTGTAAATGCTGACTTAATTATAACCTAATACTAAACATGTAAATGAATTCTTATCTCTATTTTACCTTGTAACTCTCTTTGATTACTTCTGCAGCTTATTAGTCTGCGGAATAAATAGACATAATGGCCTATACCTATGCATGGATAATAATTCAAGACATTACTATATAAATTAATATCCTCCAAATATTTTCTATCTTTTAGATAATATATTAATGAACAACCTTTAAGTGTTAATTTCATGTGACGATAGACCCCGTTACAGGCATGGCCCATCGCGACAGGCTCTTTCAGATAAGTGCCGTCAACGATGGAAGTGGCAATCCAAATTGCCTCAGTTGAGAAGCAATCCTACAACAGTGCCTTGGCGACAGCTTGGTATAAGCCGTAGGCCGAGAGGACAGATGCCATTCCCGTGGAATTGGCCAATGCAGACGTTGTCTGTTATGAATGCGGCAAGTGCGGCGATATGATGGCTCGCTGCTATGCCCAGCAAGAGGCCTTCCTTTACAAAAAGCGATGGCACGAACCAATATGCGAGACGCATGCGTTCTGCATCGACCACTGAGGGGTTGGTAAATGCAGGAGCGCAGTAGGGGCGGGATGCCTTTCTGACGTGGACTCTGAAGCTATCCCTAAGTTCAGAGCTGTCGAACAAATGGGTAGCATAGTCCCTGAGGTCTCGTCATTTCGACCTCAACCCTGCTGGTCTATAGCGCTCATGTAAGAGGCTATGACCAGGTGATGACCCTCCTAGTGGATTCGGGTGCATCACAAATTTTGTGAAACTCGCGGCTTTAAGAAAGAGACCGGCGATGTTTGTGTCGCTTTGCTTGGATGGCAAGCGAGAAGAGGCGACCGTTTGTTAAGCAAACGGCTTGCTCGTTTAATCTGAGGGAGTTCAGGTAAAATTCGCCTTCAGCTTTAGTGACTTCTCTTGTAAAAATAGCTCACAGTGCTAGGTTTGGAGAGTCCGTATGACTTCATCCTAGGCATGCCATGCTTCGCAAAACACTAAAAATTAAAAGACTGGTGTACACACACAGTTGCGAACTTTACGCAGGACACCAGAAAGGACGAGCTCATGCGAGAGGCGTATGCAACTGATATCGTGTCAAACACAGTTGAGGGTGCGTTGACGGGATGTCAAACGTCACCAATTCCTACCCAGCTCGTGGAGACTGAGGTAGAGAAAAGGGCAATGACAAGTAGTCATGTGTCCTATAGTCCTACAGAGCCGAGAGCCTGTGGCAGCAGACAGCGAGCTGACAAAGTCAAGCGTCGCATGAACCGGCACAGTGCCTAGAGCCTGGTGCAGTTGGAAGGGGTGCGTTAGCCAGGAGAGCAACGGCACCCGCTTTCCAGAAAAAGGTCGTGGTGACTCAAAGAGTGAGTAACCGACAAATTAGGATGATCAAAGGCACGTCTAAACGAGTGACCATTGGATCAGTCTCTAATAAAGAGGACGGGCCTTCGAACGAGGTGTTCGAGGCCGTCAAAGACGAAATTGTGGAGGCATCCTCGATTGAGGTGCTCTGGCAAATCTTTAAATCTGCCGAGGAGATAGTAAATTTCCCGGTGATGTCGTGGGATCTGCTCCTTGCCGAATTCAAGGAAGGAAAGATCCACAAAATAGTCGCACCAGTTCCAGAAAAGAACTTGGAGGACTGCTGCTCATCGTCCACAATGGGCGAGATCGTCCTAGAAACGGATAAAAAAAATGGTTCGCTGCTCAAAGCTGGAATGCCTTGAGAGACAGTCCGTTCTTTGAGGTTCTGTTGAAACATCGTGATGGATTCACAGAAGAAGTCCAGGGCCGCCTACCGGCAGATAGCGGCAACGGGCACGAGATAGACCTCGAACCTAGCACCAAGTATTGTGAGACCCCAGGCAAATGGCCGTTGCCGAAATAACAAGTCGATTATATCGATGAGTTCTTCGACAAGCGAGCCAAGGCGGGACATGTGCGTGAGAGCAAATCGCCTTACTGCAACCCGACCTTTTGTGTGTGTAAAGCAACGATGGATAGCGCATGGCTCATGCTTACAATAAGCTGAATACAGGGACCATACCGGCTCAAAGGCCAATCCCGCGGAGACTTGTTATGTTGAACTCTATGGGAAAGTCAACTACCTTTCCCGCGTTAGATTTAAAAGATGGCTACTATCGATTACTCATGAGAGAGTCCGATGTTGCCAAAACAGCTATAAGCACCCCAAGCGGTATTCTTTGGGAGTGGCTTGTGATGCCCAAGGTTTGAAAAACGCACCAGCGACATTTAATCGAGTGGTGGCTCACATGATGCGTCAGCACAAGGTAAAATCAGTAAAAGAACGGCCAATCCCACGGCTTGTGAAGAATTTACGCCAATTCCTAGGGCTCGCTGATTACTTGCATAAATATAGCAAGAATTATGCGGAGCAAGCTAAACCTTATCTGGGCTCCTTTAAAAGGACACAGAATGGTATTGGTTACAAGAACAAGAAGTTGCGTTCTCATCAGTGAAGCAATCTCTTGTTGAGGCACCAGTCTTGACAATGCCAGACGCGGATAAGCCCCTTAGCGTCGTCTGCGATGCAAGTAATCTTGTAATCGGCAGCGCGCTCATGCAGAAGAATGACGATGGCGTTGACCGCGTCATCTCTTATTAGTCCCGACTTTTAAAGCTGCTGAACTGAATTACCCTGTGCATGACAAAGAGCTACTTTCAATAAACTATGCTCTGTCAATTTTCGTGTGCACCTACTGGGCACCGAACGATTTGTGGTTTATACAGATCACGCATCACTGCGGACCGCAATAAACTCACCGCACCTCTCGCCTAGAATGGCAAGATGGCTCGCATTCTTCTCCGAATTTAATTTCAAAGTTGAATATAAAAAGCCGGGTATGTCGAATGTATCGGCTGACGCTGTATCGCGCAGACCAGACTTCGACGTAAGACACCAGGAAAAGTGTTTCTAGTGCTGAAGCACAATTTTAGCCGTCAACGTTGGCAGCCATGAAGGCATACCACGTGACGAGCTCATTGGCCTCGGAGATAAAAGAGAGCTACAGTCAGGACGACCACTGTCGCCTGCTGTTGGATCACTTCGGTGGACGAAAGGTTTCCATTCCGTCGCACCTGAAAGCTAAGCTCAATGGCTTTAGCTGCAGCGATGGCCTGTTATGGCATCAGCTGTCACCTTGTGATCCCTTGAGAATCTATGTGCCTCATAACACAGATCTCAAGTTGATGATCCTTCACGAGCTCCATGATGCGCCATCTAGTGGGTATCTGGGCCGTGAAAAGACATTCTTGCGAGTGTCAGAGGAATTTTGGTGGCCACATCTATATAGATGGGTGGCAAACTATATTCGCTCTTGCGAACAGTGTCAGCGCATTAAGCCTGCACCGTCCAGCAATGCGCCACTGAAGCCGCTACCGATTCCAACCAACTGTTGGAAGTCAGTAAGTCTAGCTTTCATGTTTGGCATGCCGCCCGATCATAAGGGTCCGACAGGGCTAGTCATCTTTGTAGACAAGCTGAGCAAGATGGTGCATTTAGCACCATGTCAGACATCGATCACACACAAGGCGGCAGCATTCTTGTTCCTGGATCATGTTTACCGACTACACGGGATGCCCGAGTCCATAGTATCGGACCGGTATCCACGTTTCACGTCTGGTTTTTGGCGACATGTGGTTTAGCTGCTAGGTAGCAAGCTCCACATGTCGACCGCAAATCATTCCCAGACCGATGGCTGAACAGAACGTGCCAGCCGGGTCGTGGCGGATGTCTTACGCACTATAGCAACTCCCAAAGAGTGGACCAAGCAATAGCCCTTTGGGGAGTTCGCTATAAATACCAGTGTCCACGCCAGTAAGGTAGAGACACCGGTTATATTAACGAACTGCGCCATCCACGGACGCCAGCCTCGTTTGTGTGCAGCCCGAGTCTTAGCGGGGGAGGGCCCCTCACTATGCTCGGTGCAAAAGAGGAACATAGTTTCGTCAATATGACGAAGATCCATGAGAGTATCATCTTAAAGACAAAAACTTGCCCTAGTGACCCTGCTAGTTTAGCAGTGGTCAATAAAACTACGCCTTATGGCCAACCTCTTGGCGGTATCAGTGGACGAAAGGTTTCCCTTCCGTCGCACCTGAAAGCTAAGCTCAATCGCTTTAGCTACAGCGATGGCCTGTTATGGCATCAGCTGTCACCTTGTGATCCCTTGAGAATCTATGTGCCTCATGACACAGATCTCAAGCTGATGATCCTTCACGAGCTCCATGATGCGCCATCTAGTGGGCATCTGGGCCGTGAAAAGACATTCTTACGAGTGTCAGAGGAATTTTGGTGGCCACATCTATATAGATGGGTGGCAAACTATATTCGCTCTTGCGAACAGTGTCAGCGCATTAAGCCTGCACCGTCCAGCAGTGCGCCACTGAAGCCGCTACCGATTCCAACCAACTGTTGGAAGTCAGTAAGTCTAGCTTTCATGTTTGGCATGCCGCCCGATCATAAGGGTCCGACAGGGCTAGTCATCTTTGTAGACAAGCTGAGCAAGATGGTGCATTTAGCACCATGTCAGACATCGATCACACACAAGGCGGCAGCATTCTTGTTCCTGGATCATGTTTACCGACTACACGGGATGCCCGAGTCCATAGTATCGGACCGGGATCCTCGTTTTACGTCTGGTTTTTGGCGACATGTGTTCGAGCTGCTAGGTAGCAAGCTCCACATGTCGACCGCAGATCATTCCCAGACCGATGGCCAAACAGAACGTGCCAATCGGGTCGTGGCGGATGTCTTACGCACTATAGCAACTCCCAAAGAGTGGAGCAAGCAATAGCCCTTTGTGGAGTTCGCTATAAATACCAGTGTCCTCGCCAGTAAGGTAGAGACACCGGTTATATTAACGAACTGCGCCATCCACGGACGCCAGCCTCGTTTGTGTGCAGCCCGAGTCTTAGCGGTGGAGGGCCCCTCACTATGCTCGGTGCAAAAGAGGAACATAGTTTCGTCAATATGACGATGATCCATGCGAGTATCATCTTAAAGACAAAAACTTGCCCTAGTGACCCTGCTAGTTTAGCAGTGGTCAATAAAACTACGCCTTATGGCCGACCTCTTGGCGGTATCATAGGCGAGCTAGATGCTAAAAGCGTGAGCGACGCTCAACGCTTTGTGGTGAGCGATTAGTCATCAAACGTTAAGTCCGTGACGCAATGGCAAGCGCACAGGACAAGCAAAAATATGATGCGACCGAAATGGTCGCAAAAAATGAACGTTCAGATTGGGTAAAAATTACTATTAGGTAACGCTACCCAGCCTGAAATGCATTATAATATATCTGGAGGTACTACGAATTTGTTGTCGCGTTTAATGGGGCCTTTACGGTGTTAGAAGAGTTTGGAGACCTAAATTATAGGCTCACCCTTCCCCCGTATATGATGGCGCACCCCGTATTGTACGTGGATCGTCTGAAACAGTACTGTAGACCCGAAACTAGGTCACATATCCCCATCCGTCTAAGGAGACCGATGGTAACGCCGACTGTGAGTCGAGCGTCGATCAGGTAAGGGGGTGGAGAAGGCGAAAAACTTCCAGCCGATCGACTCCTCCCTCCTCGAAAAGGACTCGGAGAGTGAGGGACATCACGCGAGTAATGCGGATTTCTCAGCACTATCTTCTTTAAAAGTCCAAGCAAGTCTTCAGGCGTCCATAACCCTGATGAGCCTTCGCTCGAGCATCATAAAGATCCGAGGTCAGTCGCGAGACTTGACCCTTAAGATCCGCAATACGTCGTTCAGCCACGCTTGACGCCTGTGAGTGAACGAACGAAGGTAAGGCAGCCGCGAGTAGGTGGGCGAGATCGCCACTCCTATCTGGCGCCGCCTGCACTGATGGGTGCGGGTGGGAATCAACGCTTCCTTGTTGGAAGGTTGCTTGCCCACCGCTCCGTGACGCAAGGGTATCAGATCCTCGTCCAATGGAAAGGTTACCCGAAGAGTTTTGACTCTTGGGAACCGATCGATACCCTACGTATTGATGTGCCCGGCTTGGTTGCTGCCTATGAAAAGGAGCACCAGCTGAGGCCTCTTCGCTAGTCTCAAATGGACTAGCAGAAGCAGCGTAGAGAGAAGAAACAGGGGGTACAGTACCACTTATGATTTCTTTCACACGCAAACGGGCGAAATTAGTTTGCTGCGACCGCTGTTTCATCGCATCGGAATACGGATGAATGTGGCGCAGGAATTCCGCCTCGTATTGGTCGGGCGTTTCATTTGAACACAACACGACCGGGATCGGGAAAATACACCCAAGCGATTTTCGCTGAGCTCTTTATGATTAAAAGACGCCATAATATTTATGTGCGTCTAGAAGAGCGCGCTCAAGGCTCCTAGAAGTGACACTCTTGACCCGTTTAAACGAGGCCAGTTAGATGGAGGGGGCATCAATTATATGCTGGCCCTCACAAGGCCACGTCCAAAACGACTGGCTTGTTACACCGACTGAGCACGTTCACGTGTCGTCGGCGAAGCTTTAGGCTCACAATTCTCCATGTCGGAATTATATGGATAATAGTCTGAGTGTAAGGCGTTGTAGTTTTACCCAACGAAGAAGCTGCTGCGTCTTTATGGGTGCCGCTCTCATTAATAGTCGCTGCGCTGTCCAGCACAGACGACGAGACAGCATTCGTAAATGTTGCTGTCTCTATGTTGTGAGCCATGAGAAAAGTTTGGATGGGAATTTATGCACCATCGTCCTTCCTTATGAGCTCGCTGTCCGCATCACTACTATGAAGTGACAGTAACGGTGTCGACTCATTGTAGTCGACAATAAGCGACGGATCAACATCCTCACTGTTAAAGGGGGATGAATCCTTAAGCCCCGTTAACGCGACAGCAGCAATAGCTGTCGGCGTTTTGACTAAGGTATTGGACGCTGCCGACGTGTTACTGCGGCGCGTGCGCTCAGTGCGGGGTTGAGTGGGCGTCTTCACGAGCGACCACCAATGTGGCCCCTTTTATGGTGGCATCTTTGGCGCCAAGTATGTAAATACAGGCCGCTAGAGTGAATGAGTGAACTAAGTGGCGCGTAAAGCAGCTCGCTCTTTCTCTCACCTCTTTGACATATTTCAAAATTTAAATTCGTTCATAATGGGGGATGGTGTAACGGGCTGAAGTTGCCCTTATGTACACAATCCCCGTTAAGTACACTCTGTGTACTTGAGGAGATGGTCAATTACTTGAGTAATGTAATTGGATCTACCACTTGGGTGTGGTTTACATTGTTACCCACCCTTGTGTATGTGATGCACATAAGTGCATTCACATTAGGAAAGATGACGGCTAGCGTCATCTTCTCGCGAGATGTCTAAAAAGAAATGCTCGCAATACATATCAGTATTATCTACAGAGATGACATTTTGATTTTGTAAAAATAGGTATTACTATTCAATGCGATTGGAAATAAATCAGTCTGAATAATACTTCCTACTTAGTCAGTGCGCACTAGGAGTCGAACCTCCGCTACCACTACGACATGTAAACTAGAGTACTTAATGCGTTGGGTGAGGTTGCTAAGGCGCCCACCACAACTTTTGTCACTGCACGCAAGAGTACACGGTCAAACCGCTTCCTCGCTGTGCTAGGGTGTGTACTTAAGTAGAGCGTAGCCGTATTAAGACGTGGCCGTCTACATGTAGTATTTACTGTTTCCGCGACGAGATTTATCTTCTCACGAGCAAGCCCCATTTACAGTTCTCTTATATTGCATTACGAGCTTAATACACAGACACAAAATACTCTCCTGGTATTCATTCTTGTAAAAGCCTTATTTACAGCAGCATTTAGCTTTTAGGCTACAATAATTTCCACTGCAACGGGACACCTTTCGCTAGTACTGCTTCAGTACTATCCGACCTGCACTGGTAACAGTGGAGGCAAAGTGATTTCAATTAATCCACGTTCACGACGTGCAAAGGAAATTCTCAGTTGCTAAGCTCTTGAATCTCGATACTAGGAAAATTTGAAACAGGGAGAAAGTACTCTATGATTATAATTAAGTTTCTACGTGTAGGCGGACGCTTCTAAAGATACCTTGCACTACAAGCTCACGCCTTCAAACACAGCGAGGAAGCAGTTTGTCCCTTCTTCTCTCACGTGCAGTGAGGTAGTTGGTGGGCGTCTAAAACGACACGCAACCAACTTCTACCTTAGTACAAGTGTCAACACGGTAGCAATTATCCGTCTCCACGTGTACACTCTTTGTCGAGAAAATATTATTTAAGACTGATTTATATTTTGGAGAATTAAATATAGAAAAATTAACACATCAATAGATGCTCTTTCTATAGATGTGCATCCCTGGATAACGCTGGACGTAACCCCTTTCAATGTTAATGTATCAATGTACATCACATTCACAAGTTAATTTACTATGTGATCCTCACCGTTGTGGCAGGTCATTTTACTTCATCTTAAGTAATAGACTTCCCGTTTTGTGTACTGAACGGGTGTGTAACATTGTTCGCGAGCGAATTATTTGAATACCTCGGATTACGGATGACGCTAGTCGTCATTTCTTAAAATGTGAATGCACCTATGCGCATCACATACTTAAGCACGTATCATCTCATTTGCACGATGCATCGTGTGTTCTTTCACGGACGCTCTAATTCGGGTATTGTAACATAACGACCTCACACGGACTCGTATCGTTGGCAGACCGGCTGATAGCTCACCCAGCTACCATACTCACTTTGTCGTATAATTTTTCTTTTACGAAAAGACAGAGAAATTGAAGCGGAAATGAGAAGTCGGATTAGATGCAGGATAAATGAACGCGGACGATCTGATTACTAAGTATTTGTGATAAAGGGAGGGAATTAAAGAGTGCAGAGCTACAACAACTTGAACTCTTGTGCATGCATCACGCTTTACAAATACAGAGATGCTGAGACCATCGCGCAATGAATAGGTGACCAAGTAGTCATGAGACTCGATGGGGTTACACACAAATCTGATAAACTTGTGTGCTTAACGCTATACTTCGGCTTCAGTAAGCTAAAAAGACGTTCCAGAAACGATATTTTGGCACTTCAATAAGAAATAGAAGAACTTAGGAAACTGAGCATGGTGGCGTTCTGTGGTATCTCAGTGCGTCTATCGGACTAATTATCGGTCGATTGCTTCGTTTGTTCTTGCGCTTTTCAAGGTATATTGACATTGAATCAATGTCATGCAACCGAAACTGTTGAACGCTAGCATTGTTTATGTTAAAAAGTGCTCTTCGTACATTAGACGAGCCCAATCACATCCGATGGTCAAGTCTTGTAACATTAGCGCGCAAAGTATAATGGTGATACTGGCCATGTGAGCGGAAAAGCAGCTAAATAATATTATCTGGAAGGGAAGGGTAAAGTTAGCTTTAGTAGTATAAATAGTGTTGTTGATACATCCGAAGAAATTTGGTTTGGCATCAGTTTTCTCAAATACTAGACCGTAGTGAATCGCAATATGATCGTAAATTACCAGTAAATTGCATGTGGCAAAGTAATGTAGCAGACGTGCGCCATTTTGTCACATACATACTGTCTCTGTCAGTTCAACTTTCTAATACCTACAGTCTCGAAATATGAGCATTTTGTGCTATAAAGATATCCTCTGCGAGATGAGATAAAATAATTACCAAGTTTGCCAACCGCAATACAAGGTCCAACCTTGTTGCAGCAGCGAGAAAATGAATGGCGGATGGATGTTTAATTTTTATGCAGTGCTTGCAGCACTCGAAGACATTCATTGTAACGAGGCTTTGCTAGTACTAATTACAGTACTAGTCAATCTACACTGATTAAAGTGAAGGGAGGACGCCACGACTACTTCACATACTTGACATGCAGAGAAAGGTTCTAAGAATCTAAGAAGCATTAGCTACTAGACGTATATTCTTCGGCTTTAGAATAAAGGAAAAGTTAAATTGTAATAATATATTAGGTTCCTACCTAACGATCTTCTATCTACTACTAACTTTATTAAATAAACAGCGAACTTCGTGTGGCGCCTACTTGCGCACCTCCAATCGGGTCTTTCGAAAATTGGCGGGGTTAAGTGATACTTGAATCAATCAATCAATAGAGCTGATGTCTTATTGCGTCTATATTAACAAATTTGGTTGCATTGGAACTATTAATTGAAAAATAATAAAGATAAGAACTTTGAACTCTTTGCTTCTTTTCTCTCTTAGAAATAATACTAATCATTTCTCTTGTAAAAATAATATCTATGTACGGGACACTCCATTGTATCACCTTTTCCTTGAACAACATTCACAATAGTGACTGATGAGATATAACTAAGAAATACTATTATGTCTTGCACTGACAATTTTTGCATATTGGTTTCGTATTCAAAAACTACAATTTTTTTATTATTGATTTTGTTCCAAACGAATTCGTTTGTGCATGGTAACGGAACCCGTGCGCATCGCCTGTGAGGCACCGAAATCCGCAGCTGCATGGCTCAGTGCAGCTGTTAGCGATGCAAACGTTTCAGTAGACCCTAAGGCGTCTACTGCGGTTACTCCTACTCCAATTCGAGGCAACAGGTATATGCACCTGCTACTCCCTTTGCAGGTGGCAGCGAGAAACTACCAGCTAGGTAACTGGGTCGAGTCGGCGTCATCGCCCAACTCGGTCGCAGATATATAGGCCTCCGAATCAACCGGGACCACATCCGCTAAAACTACTTGTCAACGTTACAACTAAAAAGGTGCTGACAAAGTTTTTTGACACTTTGTCAGACCTCTTTGGTGCAGAGTCATCATGTGATGACTCCATGGACGATAATAACGATGGTGCAGCCAGTATGTATCGTAAAGAGCGAAGTAATCGTAAATTCCACTTAGGTAAGCAAGCTACTGATAGTGCTAGTATGCATTACCAGGGACGGAGGGATTCCAAGGATTGCTCCACCAGAATCCGTTTATTAACTCATTCAGGCTTCCCCAGTCTGGTGAGGACGAAACGGAATTCTTCATCGATTCCTTTTTCCGGCATCGATGGTCTACTTGTAAGCGGTCAAAGGATGCCACTCCTGTGTTCCAAGCTTGAAAAGCATTTGTAGATAAAGTGCCAAGCATAGGCCGCGAAACCTGGCTTGACAAACTGGATGCTTCCGTGAACAGTTCGAAAGACCAAACCGCAGTCGGTGCACGCTACAAGTTGCACCGTTTGTCTAGAAGGGCCTAGATACCTTGACTCTCGTGTAAGATTCATCTCCATGTTCCTTCGAGGGTGCAGGTTATTCTTCGAAAAAGGCATACTCCTTTATTAATACTCATTAGAGGACGCACAGGTGCGCTTAGGGATTGAGACCCTCCAATCCGTTTACGAACGCGGAGAGCGCTCGTTCTCTGATGAATCCTCTGTCGAGGTGGATGAGTCTCGTCCTACTGTCGAACGAGACCCCAATATGAGTTGAGAGCGAAGTTCCAACAATAATACAAGAGCGGATATTATCGCCAACGAACGACGGTCGCAAATTTTTCTCGTGGCTAATTGAAAAACTGTGCGCAAGTTGCGACTGATCAATTGGCAAACGAACGGACACATCAGTCCCTTTAAAGCGCGCTAGTGACAGCTCGTCAAAATATCTCGTTCTTGGAGAATGTAGTGGGACGTCTGCTTCGTAAGAACCAGACTCTGTTTCGAGACTATCATGCTTTAAATTGGGACCATCAGGCTTTGTCTCGGAGCCATAGGGCTTTGGATCAAAGCCATCAGGCTTTGACGGATGCCTTAGATAGTATTGGTCTGATTTGAAACTGAAGAAGCCTCGTTCTGATGGACTGGCGGAAACGCTCGACATAAAACATAAGATGCGTGCGCATCCTACGAGGCAGATCGATCGTGTACGCGCTGTGTTGGCGACTTAGTACTCGAAACAAGACGAGCTACCCGGGCAGTAATTTATAACTGCCCACATTTGTCACTGCATGTTTGAGTTAGGTTTACCGTATATAAGAGAACTAGATTATTATTATTAAATAAAATAAAATTTTGTTCTTCCACATTTGTCAGAGTTCCGTTTCTGTCGGCTCACCGCATCGGCGATGAATTCATGTACAAAACGGACCGATGCTTTTTAAATAGCAGGAACTCTCCTGCTGACTCGATTTTGTTTTTTCTTCAGAGCGACCGGTGCGCACTGTGGAGATATCATTCTCCTCATTAGTGTGAGCAATACTGTTCTCACTAATAATTTCGGTTATGTTGCTGAGGTTTTCAGCATCGTTTTCAAAGTCAGTAACAGCATTATTGCTATAGCTGAGTTTGTCCACTTCAATGTTAATTGATGCAACATTGGTATCTTTCGCATTTACCGTAGAGTCGATGCGGAATAAGCAAGAGCTAAACTGTTCTTTGATTGATCACCCCTTGAATAGAATCACTGTAAATCAAGGTGGTTCATGTCAATGGCGGAAGCTATTCACGAGAAACGGTGCATGCTTTGTAGAAGCATGCACTGAATTTTCGATGGCGGAAGTCTATCATCGGCAAGAACTCTCTCCAACTCGTAAAAGAGTGAACGTGTCAGTATAATATCTCTTCGAGGATAAGATTTGCACGCTCCGTGACCATCTGTTTCAGAATGTTCAGAAGTTGACGATCTCAAGTGTGATCCAAGTGATATGAGCACAGATTGCCAAAACTCCGCCGTAAATTTAGTGTCTCAATCTGTGTCAACAAAGACACGAGCACCGCCTTTGGCAGTGGTCTGCTGCAGAACTACATCAAAATGTACCATCTTGCTGGAACGATTACCAAACGTAAGAATACCATTATTTTAGGTATCGTCTTCGAAAAATTTGTAGTCAAAGTCCAGAGATTCCAACTGCCAACACTATGCCGGGACAGGCAGAGGTTGTAGCGAAGTACGGGAGCAAGCACTGGGCTTCACCCGTTGACAAACTTCGCAAGCACGTATTCTCTTGCGGAAACAACTATACTGGCGTGACCAGTAGAAGTTACGACTTATCGTGAGATAGATGTTTTCACGTCCACGATGACCACTTATTGGTGCATCGTGGCACTCATACATAATGCGGAAGCGCAAATTATTATGGGTGGGGATGACAACACGAGGTGGGTCACCAGCAACGGCTGTGTAGTACAGTACATTACTGTGTATCGATCCTCAACGGATCGATACAATTTTTATAAATTCTCGCAAGAATTGTTGTGATGGATTTTTAAGGTAATTTATAAACCCTTTTAAAGTGACTTATCTTTTTGATGGACTTTTATGACGTCGCCAAGTAATGTTCACGACAGAGCACTTTTTGCTTTAATTCTAGGATCGCGCTCACTGTTGATTGTTGCAATAGCGTGATAATCCTGAATTTTGTATTGAGCAGCCGGATCAAAATCGAGCAGGCGCAAAAGGACACTAGCGACGACATTAAGTTGTCCTGGTTGATATTTTTTTTCACAAAGAAGTTTAATTCCGCGAATAAAAGCAACTATCTCTTCATTTTTTGCATGATGTGTGAACTGTTAACGGCTGTGCGTGAATATATTGGGTCCGTATAAATAATAAATGGTATATCTCTCAAGAGATAGATCCATAACTCAGCAGTGCATAATGGTATGACATGAGCTGAGTTATTGCGTTCAGTACGTTGAAGCTTGCTTGACTGATATCAGACGACGCGCTCTGCGCCGTCTGTGTCATTTTGCGTTGATGCACAGGGGCAATTGCAAATAAATCGTTCGCGGAACAGACCACATGGAATGATATATCTTGGTCCGCAATCGCTAAGATTGGTGTTCGCATCAACCTCTGTTTGATGCTTTCAAATGTACGCTGACAAATCAGCGTTCCACGACTTTTCTACTATTTTAACAAAGAAAAAAATGTACTGTCATTTTGGCGTTGTTGCGGGAGTTCTTGTGCCGCTAAGCCGGGGAACTGTCGAAGTCTCTTTACATCGACTGGCAGAGGCCAAGCGATGATCGCCTTGTTCTTTTCTGGATCATTTGTTTGGGAGTATTTTTCCCAACTGCCTCTAGCAAAGTCTTAGATCGACCTTCCAGTCGATCTAAGACTTTCGCACTGTCTGTTAGAGACAGGAGTTGAATAATCTCTTGGATGTTGCTGAAACAGCAAGCATCCTCATTTCGTACCACTCAACTTATTCGATTGGTCAAACTTCGTCGCTGGCTGTGCGCAAGCACAGCCACCGGTAACTTTGGCTACGTCACAATGATGAGCTTGTTGCCTGTTTATGCATGTCGCGTACATTTGAGCCATGGTTTTCCTAGGACGTCATAAAATTCGTCATCGAAATCTAGTACGATGAAATCATCACCATACTGTTTACCCTTAAACGTGCATTGAATAACAACCACACATATATTTACTGTTACACACAGATGAACCAATAGCCAAGCTCTTACAACAGAACTCGACGGCCAGGAAAAAGTAGCTGTGCTTTACTAGTAAAGCTCTCTACACGGGGAAGCGTCGAGAGAATAGGGCGCTCAACAATTAGAACTGTTGAGCTAGCGAATTGACGCTTTCAGGTCGACCCAAATTTTAAAGATAGAAATTTCTAAGATAAAGGCAGCCGAAAGCGACTTCCTTTTAAGATGATTCGTCGATTAGACGACGCCATTGAAGCTCGCCGTATCAGTGATTATTAAACGAAAGTGAAATTTGGCATGTCCAACATAGCCGGACGTGCCAATTTTTCGGCTTCAGGTCGACCCCTTGGTTTTTGAATCGTATGATGTGTTAAGACCCGGCTCAGGCACATTTAAGCCGCCACGTGCCGAATTCAGGGCTCGAGCCGAGCTTCTCGATTTGAAACACGGCAAGCGTGACCTTCACGCTTTACCCAACATACAAATAGTTGCATCGTGAGTTTTCCGATTGATGAATACACACAGGTTACTATCACCATCAAATGTCTTCCAGACGGTCTGTCAAGACTCACCTGTTCCAGCTCGAATTAGATACGCTTCACCAGACGATATATGTAGCGAAACAGAAAGGACTACCGTCTTAAACAGGCTTTCGTCCACTTTGGAGCTCATCGTCCTCCAAGACGACAAGGAAATGAAGGTCCAGAACCTTCGGATCTCTCGTATGTGGAGCGAGATACCTCGCTCTTTAAGTCATTAGCGATTTCAAAAACAACAATCGTTGTCAAAAGGCGGACTCCCACGCCTAGAAGTATAGTGCTTCACGTTAAGTGCATATAAACACTGAAAGAAACGATCGACCTCCCGCAAGGATAAGCGGAGGACACTGATCCGAAGCTATTGCAAAATCGCAATGGCGAGGCGGATCGTCGAGATCAGTAAGTGCGGAGCGCCATACTGATCCAGACACGTCAAAGGAATTATGCGGGCCTTTTGACGAAGTCGCTCCTCACACACAAACATTGTGATTAATTGCGCCAGGTAATGAGGAAAGCTTCATCACCTTGAAAGGCTTAGTGACGAGTAAAAAAATTGCCACTAAAGTCACTGGTCGATTGTGGGGCGTCGAACAATTTCATTCGACGCCAATTGATAGAAGATCGCAGACCCCAATTCAATAAGCGATATCCCATTGACGAGAAAGTAGCAGTGCGCTTAGCAACGGGTGCATGTTTAAAATGGCCAACACGGCGCTAATGCTGGTCCGCCTACGACCCAAATCATCCGCTCGATTGCTCTTCCTTCGAGGTCACTCAAATGAGTGAACCTTTTATGCGGTGCACGATAGCCGTCTTAAAGGGATTGAATGCTTCCTCCTTCTTGTCCTTGTTAGATGGAACGTGAGTAGGCAGTTGAACGGACTATGAAATGCTACCAGGTGACCAATATATGCTACCAGTTGTAACGGGGTAATCTTTGCTAGTACTGATAACAGTATTAGTTAACCTCCACTGATTACAGTGAGATGGGGCACCTCGACTATTTCACGTACATGACGTGCAGGGAAAGGTCATAAGAAGCTAAAATGGCTTAGCTTCAAAAGATAAATTCTAATGCTTTAGAATAGAGAAAATGTAAAAGTGTATCAATATATCAAGTTCTTACGTTACGATCTTCTATCGACTACTAACTGTATCATATCAAAACCTAAAAAGTATGACGCCTACTTGCGCATCGCACAATCGTGTCTTGTGACGATCGGCAGGGTTGATTTAAAATTTAATCAACATTTCAATAGAACTGAGGCCTTATTGCGGCAATTTGATTATAGTTGAGCTATTAAGTAAAAATTGATGGGGATAAAATTCAGTGTTTTTTTGTTTATTTCCTTTTATAGAAAATATTATATCATTCTTTTTATAACTAATGATATTTATGTAACGAGAAACCCCTCTACATCCACTGCAACCACCATAAATTTGGCAGAAGCTCTTCAAACGTGGACGACACCGTAGTCATTGCTTCAGTCTTATCGTCGTTGATCGAAATGGCGATGAGCAAACTAAACGAGGAAAATAATGGTTCAGACGGAGCCGACAACTGCATTTATCGCGACCATTCTAATAAGATTGTGCCTATTCTCACATAGCTGCTCGCGCGCTGAATGGAGACCGACTGCTACCTTTAAATGTTTGGTGACGCCACGATTCAGTGTTTGAAAAACTCATATTTTTAGCTGTCTTTAACCACTGTCCGATCTCGCTGATCAACACTGACTACAAAGTTTTAACGAGGATCATCGCGACAAAATTGGACAGTCTTGTAAAGGCGATGCATATCGCACAAGTTATGAATACTGCTCCGACCTCGTCACTGCCGTACAGGTAGCGGCACGACGCGGTTGCTCTTCTGTTCGATGTCGCAAAAGCGTACGACTCGCTTACACGGCCTTATCTACTCGCAGCACTGGAGTTTATGGGATTCTCGCGTCGGACATCATGCGCACCATCGCTGCATTGCACCGCGGCACCACTTGCCAATTTTTGGTAAACAGCTTCCTGTCATCACGACGCCAAGATTTGTGTGGCATTCACTAGGGTTCTCCAGTGGTGCCGCTCTTGCATGTTCTCGCGCTTGTTTGCCTTTATCGCTCTATTGACTATGCGAACGACATTAGCGGCTTCACGCTTCTCACGAACGGTCTGTCGATGAGGCGTCAAATGTCCGGATACGTGGACGACACTGAAGTCATCCTCGACAATTGGCGCAAAACAAGCAACTTGCTTGAGCTTATGGATGTAGCTTCAAGCGCATCTAGCTTGAATCGACAGTAATAGGTCAATCGTCGTTTCTTTTTATTTGCTTTCTCGGCTTGAGCCTGTCGACACATATCGATTCGAGCTTTTACAACAAGGCGAACACTGTCGGAATTTGAAAGCCTTTATCGGAGGCAACAACAACGTGAGAGTCAACTGGGACGCTTGTTACAATCGTTTTGGACTCGGCTGGCGATTGCTCGTGAAAGACGGACACTGTTGAGCCGCATGCCGGGACTGGCAGGCGCAATTGCGATATTAAGGATCACAATCCTGGGCGAAATTGCTAGCCAAACAAGGCAATTGTGTCGCGGCTGCACGGCGTCCTGATAAGCTTTGTGTGGGGAAAAAGAGACACTAGCGCGCGTGAGCATGGCTGCCGATGTGACGAAAGTAAAGTTTGGCATTTCTTACTTAGCCGAATGTGCCAAATCATGGACCTATTTGTGTTTAGGCTGTATGAGGTCTTCGCTATCCGGTTCAAACAAACTTTTGAGCCGCCATGTGTTAAGGACTTCAGCAAAGCTCCTAGATTTAAAGAAGGACAAGAGTGACTCTTACGCTTATGCCAAACATACACGATACTTAGTAACTTATATCGTGAGTCATCCAATGAAGAGCAAACACAGGGACAGTCTTCATCAAGTGTCTTGCACATGGTCGCGACAAGACCAACAGGACCCGCCTTACATTTAAGCCGCTAAGATCTCTGAAGCGGAGCAGGACGACATCATTCTGAAACAGACTTTCATCCACTCGGGTGCTTATCCTCCACATTGACAAAAAGAAATCGGAGATATAAGTTTACTAAAAAATATATATATCTTGAGAGCGAGAAACCTCGCTCTTCAAATACAAAAAAATACAACTACGCATTCGTTGTCAAAAGGATCTAAAACTACGCCTATATGAAGGATATACGTCGAGTGTATAATTACTGAACGAAACATCGGCCACCCAGAAGGACTAGTGGGGGACGGGGGTCCGACGCCGTAAGAAATCGCAGCGGCGAGGCGGGTCGTCTAAAAACGGTCGACGTCAGTAGGCGCAGAGCGCCCCATTTATTTCAGCAACGTCAAGAGAATTTGCCTGTTTTTGACGATAGTTGCTATCAACAAACAGTCCCGGTGTGTTAATGCATCTGGTGATAAAATTTCCCTCATACTTTTGCAAACCGAAGCGGCAAATAAACGCGTTAAAGGTTAAACAGAACTTTAATGATTTCATCGTTCTTGATTTAGATGACAAATCTGATGCCATCTTCGGAGAACTGTGGCTCAGCAACTACGAACCATGCATAAAAGGTAGCATTTAGCCGTAACAATGCATGTCTCTTGTTCATAAGACGGCCATCTGGTGAAATTCTTGGAGCGCCCACAAGCGTACAGTAAGTGCAACAACCTTACTTGCGGTCCGATCGTTAGTACGACTGCACAAGACCTCATTGTGAATAACCATCACACTGTGGGGTTAGATTCCGACGGCTCTGCACAAGCGCAGGTGCGTCGTAGTTCAACCACTTAAATAATTTAAGTGGTTCGAAACAAGGATGCTTGCTGGAAAAGCAACATCCAAGAAAATATCCAGCGCCTGTCTGTAAAAGACTGTGCGAAAGTCTTTGATCGACTGGATGGTCTATCGTAGAGGATCTCGCTGTGGTTGCGCAACCACAGCTTCATGCAGTTGGGTGGATACTTCCCAAAGACAAATTGAGGGAATAAGTCCCCAAGAACCTCCTGGAATTAGTCCTCCAGAAACTGGGGTCAAAGATTCCTAAGTAGCTTTGGAAATAAGCTCCATAAATTAAACTGAGACATATAATGTCTTAGTAAACAGTGGATCAAGTTTAGGTGCTGATACACTTGATCTGATAGCGCCTCCAAAGGTAACTTCGTAGACAACTTAATTGCCAACGCTTGACCTTAAACGGGGCGTAGTGGGAATGTCAAGCAGATCTGCGTACTTGTCACCGATGACAGCTACGTGGCCGATATTTGGTCGGCAATAGCATTTCCTGAGAACGAACGAGTTTTCAGCAGCTCATCGATGAACGAAATTGTCCTCGATAGGAAGAGTTGGATTGAACCTTTTGTCCTAATTATAAGAGTCTTTACAATTATCCTTTATAAAAGATTTAATCGAATTGAAGGATGTATTTCCTGAAACCGTACCGTGCGAGTTGCCCACGGATAAAGGCATCTACAAGAAATGGACTTGATTCCAGACTCGAAAAATTGTGTCATGGTAGAGTGGTCATTGCGTCGTGAATAAGCATAAGCGATCGAAGAATTGTTTGCCGATCACTTGGCAGCGGGCCGTGACGAGAGTCAACCTTCCCACATAATTCTCCGGCCTTCTGTGTGCCTTATGCAACAAGAGGGTGGCGGATTCTGTATGAGTTCAATAAATCGAACGTTGCAACGGTACTGGCTCAAAACGCTGGTGTGTAATCAATAATGGGATGTCATTAAGCATTATATTTTCGTCAATGGATCTGATGGATGAAATCTATCTTATCTTATGGGAGAACGGGATATCTCGTTCGCAGTAATAAGCACCCCAAGTCGGATGCTATCGGAGGGACTAGTTATGTCACAAAGACTTAGTAATATACTAACGACATCAGCACATGTATACCCAATCTGTTAAGATCGGTGCGAGATTTCTCACCAAGTTATTTTAGTGACGTCTTCGTTCATAGCAAAGCTATGGACGGGAAGTTTAACGTTTAAGGACATCGTCCTCACGTTCGAAAAGTTCTTGCACTTATTTGTGAGCAAACGTTATAATCAAATCTCAAAAAAGTGAATGTTCGCAGCAAGCGAAATTCCACTTTTTGGGTGCATCGTGGGTAAACATGGTGTACGCCCGGATCCGAAAAATATCAAGGCGATCACCGATTGGACTGTTCCAGTCGATGTTAGGGACTTTGAAAGCTCCTCATCTGAGTGATGTACTCTCGCAATTAATGACAGTACATATTTCTGCTTTGTTGAAGAAAAGTGTAAAGTGGTCATGAAACGCGGATTGTCAGCATTCCTTTAAGGGTATTAAGCAAAGATGATAGCAGAGCAAGCCAGTTTATTTCATGTGGTCTCCGACGCCAGCGATTTTGCAATGTGCGTTAATGCAATATGACACAGACGACGCAGGGCACGTCGTCTGATATCCATCTCGTCACCTACACCAGCTGAACGCAATTATCCAGTGCACGACAAGTAACCTCTTGCCATAAAATTTGCGCTGCCTTACTTTAGAGTCTACTTCCTAGGAGATATACCGTTAATTGTTTATATGGACCATGCATATTTACTCATGGCCGTAAGCAGTCCACACCTCGCTCAAAGAATGGCGAGATGGTTGTCTTTCGTCGTGGAGTACAACTTTTCTGTGGAATATAAACCATAACGACTTTATATCGTCGCTGATGCCTTTTCACGCTTGTACGGTTATAAGCCGGCTGTGCAAAACAACACTGGGGACAAAACCTGCGTTGCAATAATCAACAGTGAGGATATTTGTACTGCTGCAACAGAAAAAGTTCCGTCGTCAGCATGACGTGACAATGTAAGGATAGCGTATCGAGGGGATACGGCTCTTGAAGGCTAAATGGATCACCTCAGAAATTTAATCACAACAATTTTAAAGAAAATTATCGAATTTGTATCAATCTTCTTCAGATCGATTAATGAGTTACTGTATTGTACAGCTTTTTCTGGCGACGCACGTCGTGTCGTCATCCCCACCCATAATGATTTAAGTTTACGAATCATGTATGAGTGTCATAATGCCAATAAATGGGCATCGTGGACGTGAGAAAACGTATCTCACGGTAGATTGCAATTTGTACTAGCGTCACCAGTAAAAATCCGCCCTTGCTAATTTTTTTATTTGGTGAAGTATAGTGCTTCATCCCATGCTCTGCTGCAACCTTGCTGGTTCTGGCAGAGAGTTTTGGCAGTCGATATCTATGCTCTTCGTCTTTTAGAATCCCCGAAGACGATCACAAGATTAATGGTATTCTTGTGTTCGTCGTTCGTTCTAGCAAGATGGGTTATCTTGCTTCAGTCCCAAAGTCGACCACAGCCAAAATCTGTGCTCGTGTCTTAAATTACGCATAAGGGTACCCTTTCTACTGATTTCGGATTGATTTTTCGGTTCAGGGTAGAATTTTGGCAATGCGTACTCAACTCACTTGGAACACAGTTAAAAATTTCAAGTTCTCACCACATCGCCAGACATGATGTGAAATCTTATCCTTAAGAAATGGCTTTGCGGATACATTACTCGTTTACGAGTTTGAGCGAATTTTTGCCAATGGCAGATTTTGCCACCAAGAATTCAGTGCGTGTTTCTACAAAGCATACACCGTTTTACGTGAATAGCTCACGCCATCGACGTATACACACATATATTGAGAGTGATTATTATTCAAATAAGGTAAGCCTCGCTCAAGCAAAGTTCAATCTAGCTATTGATCATCACGCATTGACTCAACAAACAGTGCAATGACAATCTATAATGATTCAATTTATATTGCTGAAGCCAAACTCACTTATAGCGTTAAGGCTATTGCTGACTTTAATAACAACGATGATGATACACTTCGCATCGGAAGCAATAATATTAGTGAGAACAATTATGGTTCTACTTAATGAATAAACGACATCTCTGCAGTGCGCACCGGGTGTACTGGAAACATAAACATAACCGAGTCAGAAGGACACTTACTGCTGGCCATAGAAGCAATGGTCTATTCTGTGCAGGATTTCATCGCTGATGCGGTGGACCGACATCTACGAAAATCTGACAAAAATAAAAGCAAACTTTTTCTAGTTAATAGTTAAGGATCTAGTCCTACTGTTTATAGTAGATGTAAAGAGACGATTCTGGGCAGTATTAAAAAAAATTGCATACATGTATCGGGCCGTTCCGTGTACCAATCCTCCAAGGCAATGCGTACAAGACCGATATTCCTCGTAGGAAGTGTACGCATCCCACATTCAACGTCTAACGCCTCCGCCCGTACTATCAGTAGGAGACTTCTTCGGTTTCGAATCAAACCGCCATGGTCCAAGGCATCCGTCAAAGTCTGATGGCCCCTTGATTGACTAAAATTATCGAACCAGACCTTAAACTTCATTCTTCAAGGATGAATCTCTTAACGAGCTGACGCCAGCGCGCTCTTTCGTTAGACGGCTGATCGACCGCAACTTGCGCACAATTTAGAAAATGTTCGCGACATACATTGTCGACCGTCGACACTAAGTCACGACTGCTTGAATGTATTTGATCAACATTTTCCAGCAAGTGCCAGATGACGCAAATCAACTCCTCGTGCTAAGCTGACTTCGAAAATATGGTGGACACAATAAATCATTTCCATCCACATCCATTGATGGTCTGGAGCGGCGAGAAGCGCTTTCTAGCTAAACGTTTCTCGAGTCACTGAGAGGTGAGAAAGTACGAACGAATTATCGTTTTGTGGGCGAGTGTATATACCCTCGTATGATAATTCAAACTCGTTTCCAGCTAATGATGGACGTTTCGGGTAGTACGAGTACGATCAGACACATCCTTTGGATCAAAAGGTCCATCGGAAACCCGTGTACTTCGCGCGCTCGTTAAAGCACTGCAATGTCTCAATCCCGTCGCGTATCTCAGAAGAGACACACCAGCTCCAATGAGAATTTTGGAAGTAGTGCGTCTTTATAAGGGACCCCTTGAAGCAGCAGGGATATGAGTCCCTTACGGAAGGCAGGGTAAGCCTGTCTCGGTGGACAAACGCTGCAGCTTAAAGTGTGCGCCGACTACATCCTTTTAAATCCAATCATGAAAGTTAATCGTTTGTCAAGCCAGGCCTCGCGGCCTGTGTTTTGCACATTTTAAATGAACGTTTTTGAGCTTAAAATAAGGAAGTGAAATTCTTGCCCGCTTACATATGTACCGTCGATACGGAGAAAAGGCTTCGACAAACAATCCGTTTTGTCCTCACCAGTCTTGTGAAGCTTCACGCTCAGTACCGAGTGACAATGAGCGAAACGATCGACTTCCCGCTAGAAACAGCGGAGAATGCTAAGTCAAAGCTGTTGCGAAATGGCAACGTTGAGACGAATCGTCAAAAAACGGTTGGGGGTCAGTTGGTATGGAGCGCCTTACTGATTCAGCAACGTCAAAAGAACTTGCAGGCCTTTTGGTAGAAGTTGCTCAACACACAAAAATTGTGTGTAGATGCTAATCTCATCACTTTAAAAACTTATAGCGGCAAATAAATTACCACTTAAGTCTCGAGTCGCTAGAAAATCGCAAACTCAAATCATTCAGATCGATTTCCCTCGTAGACAATGACAGTGCGCCTAGAAAAAGGCGCATCTTTATCAATAAAGTAACGAGTATTTGGTATCGAATACACTTTTGAGGTAAAAAGTATAATGTTGATTTGATCGTACTGGACTTGAACGACTAATTCGAAGTCATCCTAGGATATCCATGGCTTGAAAAGTACGAGCCATGTATAAAGTGACGGCATCAAGCCGTGACGATGACTGCCCCTCTTGAATCAGCTAGCCATCCAATGAACTCCTTGGTCACAATCGTGTGAATGTTCTACGAGTGAGTGAGATGGCCTTACTGGTTGTTCGGTGGTTCGCACGACTGTACATAACCTTATTGTGAATACACATAACACTGTGGGGTTAGATCCCGACGGCTGTGCACAAGTGCAAGTGCGTCGTAGATTAACCACTTGAATATGTTAAGTGGTTCGAAGCAAGGATGCTTGCTGGAAAAGCAACATCTGAGATATATCCGGCGCCTGTCTGAAAAAGACCGTGCGAAAGCCTTTGATTGGCTGGAGAGTCGATCGTAGAGGATCTCACTGTGGTTGCGCAACCACAGCAAGATGCAGTTAGGTGGATACTCCCGGAATAAAACTTGAGGAAAAGAGTCCCAAGGATCTGCAGGAATTAGTCCATTATAAATTGAGGTCAAAGGTTGATACGTAGCTTTGGAAATAAGCTCCATAAATAAAACTGAGACATTAAATGTCTTAGTCAACAGCGGATAAAGTTTAGGCGCTAATGTACTTAATTTGATAACGACTCCGAGGTTAAATTCGGAGATAACTCATTTACCAACGATTAAACCGAAACGATTCTTGCGTGATTTGCGTCGTGGCAAAGTTAAGCAGATCTGCGTACTTGTCACAGATGACAGCTACGTGGCCGATATTTGGTCGGCAATAGCATTTCCTGAGAACGAACGAGTTTTTAGCAGCTCATCGATGGACGAAAGTATCCTCGATGGTAAGAGTTGGATTGAACCTTTTGTCCTAATTATAAGAGTCTTTAAATGAATCCTTTATAAAAGATTTGATCGAATTGAAATCCTGAAACCGTACCGTGCGAGTTGCCTACGGATAAAGGCACTCGACAAGAAATGGACCTGATTCCAGGTTCGGAGTACTGTGTCATGAAGCAGTGGTTGTTGCCTCGTGTACAAGTATTGGTGATCGACAATTTCTTTGCCGATCGCTTAGTAGTTGGTCATGTGAGGGAGATAACCCCAACATAGCTCTCCAACCTTCTGTGTGCGTAAATTAACAGGGGGTACCGGATTGTCCATACATGCAATAAGCTGAACGCTGTAACGGTACCGGCTCAAACGCCGATACCACGAAATGACGTCTTCATTTATAATATATAAAAGAGTACAATCTTTTCGTTAATGGGTCCGATGGACGAATTCTATCAGATCCTTATGCTTGAACATGATATCCCGTTCACAACAGTAAGCAGTCTAAGCGATAAACTAGGGGAGTGGCAAATACGCCGCATGGACTTAGAAATGCCATTTCGACATTCAACACATGCATAACCAATCTGTTAGGATCGGTGCGGGATTTTGCACCGAGTTAATTTTATGAAGTCTTCGTACATAGCAGAGCAATGAACGGAAAGCTGGATGTTATACTCAAGTCCGAATGAATACTTTGTTACAACCTCTGCCTATTCCGGTAGAGTGTTCGCAGTCAGTTATTGATGGCTTTCGTCTTCATATTTACCGAGGACAACCGCAAGATTAATGGTATCCTTGTTTTCGTTGAATATTTAGCAAGATGGTACATCTTGCTGCCGTCCCGGAGTCGATCACAGCCAAACGCTTTGCTCATGTCTTTGAAACACGATATTTCGATTCCATGGGTTATTCCGTAAACTGGTCTCAAATTAAGACCCTTAATTCACAGCGAAATTTTGATAAACTGTGTTTGAATCACTTGGAAAACAGTTAAAAAGTCAGCTCATTCTGAAACAGATGGTCACAGAGCGTGAAAATTGTATCCTCAAAGAGATACTTCGCGAATACGTTCACTCTTTTACGAGTTGGAGCAAATTCTTGGTGATTTTAAATTTGCCTTCAACAATTCAGTGTATATTCATACAAAGCATACACCGTTTTTCGTGAGCGGCTTACGCCATTCACAAATACACACCTTGCTTAAGAGTGACTCTTACATATTCAAGGGGGGCTCGCTCGAGCAAAGAGCTTCTTAACCCTTTTTATCACGCATCGGCCCTAAGGTCAATGCAAAGTAAGCCAACCGCCTAACTCTTTGGTCTGGTATGATCATCGATCGATATCATATTCCGTTGTTCGACTCATTCAGGCTTTACAAGCGTGGTGAGGACGATACGGAATTCTTCATCGATGCCTTTTTCCGGCATCAGTGGTTAACTTGTAAGCGGTTAAAGGATGTGACTCCTTTGTTCCAAGCTTGGGAAGCATTTGAACATAATGTGCAAAGCATAGGTCGCGAGGCCTGGCTTGACAAAGTGAGTACTATTGGTGACCGGTTTGAAAGACGGACTGTAGACGGTGCACGCTATAATTTGTACCGTTTGTCCAGAAAGGCAGGCTTGCCTTGCCTGTATGGTAATGTTAAATTGTAAAGTAAAATCATTAAAAAGATTTTAATATCATTTTTCTGAATTATTCCTTTTATAGGAAATAATATTTATTAAACGGACACCCCTTAGAAAAGAAACTGAGTTTTTCGACTTTGAATTATTCAATAAAGCCAGTGCCAGGCGTAGCGGTGTATCGGGTAGCTCGATACATAATTATTATTACCTGCAAGAACTAAAATAATTCGAGAAACTTGATGTACGGAAGACTGTAGCGCTTGTTTCGATCTTGAAGGAACGACGGTAGAAGAGCTTCTAAGATATACCATGTTTCACGATAAAAATGACCTAGTGTCAACTTCATCTTCTATTTCTGTGCGTGGCACCTATTGCGAGGGTTGATGTGAGTCCTTTAATTCTCAATTGCCCACTTCCACGTCTCAATTTTACTTACCTGAGTTAATGCCATTTGTCTTAAAGTTTCAATGCCAACAATGCCAACGGCGTCATTTTTATAACTTTTAATCACCCTTTCATGTATCAACCTTGAAACAAGTAGTCAATTCCATTACTCGCTTAAATTTGGCTTGAAAGGACCTTTCGCTCTAAAGTACTCGATCGCCTGGAGTGCCTTGTCATAGCCAATATTGTACGCTGGATGTGTCCGACCTACCAAGTTTGATGGATCCCCGAGCACAACTGGCGCTCTCGTTCCGTCTCCGTACTGAGCCATAGACAAGCCGCTGAGACAGTAACACGAATGGTAATGATCCCGCGGTTTCCCAGGTTTATCACGCAATCCACCACCAATCTCCTGGCCACAGAGCAAAATGTACTTTTGCAACTGCGCTTGGTGGCATTGGTACGGTACTTCCTCGCCGTATATAGCATGGAGAACGTGAGCTAGTAAGGCTGGCAGCGCACCTTGCCAGAAACTATAGCACCCGTCGACAAGCTTGTTCGTACGCCCTTGGTACCCGCCTTCATACGACATCTGTCGATTCGAGAGCCAATGTAAAAGTCCAGGAAAGTCCTTGATTAAATCCACGGCGTCTAGGAGATAGAGCGCTGCAACCGAGCAGAACGCGTACCCTCCGTGGGCCTCGTTCCCAGGCTCGCCACCAAAACCTCCTTCGTACGTCTGACACGAGAGAATGTAATCAACAACCCCAGCTACGAGCTCTTGTGTTAAAATTCCATACAAACTCGCAATTGAGATCACGCAGTACGTCACGCGGACATCTACTTCCCTATTTCAACACCGTTACGCGTTATCATTCACAACTCCATCGACAAGCAAGGAATTGACAAACCCGCCATCATGAGCTGTAAACGCTCCTGTCGCCGCGTGTTTTCGTGAGAGGAAAAAGCGGTACAATTTTTGGCGGTCGACGCTCTCAAGAGCTTCGGGCGTTCCAAGGAGAGCGAGCGTGAGACACGAAGCGTACGTCGTCGCGGTATGGCCCAGTTGCAAAGGTCCACCCCCAAATCCTCCGTCGTCGTTCCAGCAGGAGCGGAGTGTACCTGACTTACCCGAATCAGGATTTCAAATATGTTGAAAGACGCTATAAGGCTTACTGATTACACGACTGGTTTCTTCTTTTGGCAAGGCATTTAAGAGGTCCAGAGCATGGAGAATCCAGTAGATAATCCAAGGACGACTAAGTGTTGGGTTTTGTAGTATGACATGATAGCAACGTGAGTTCGTACTTTTCCATCTGAAAAGGAATGACTTTGCGGCTACCTTGCGTCGAGAGCGACAAAGCTTGCCGAGAGCCGCGTGAGGCCACGCCTTAAGTACGCAACGTGCTTTTCACGCATCAGCAGTGGCTACATTGACGGTGCAGACAATCAGAAAGGAATGAGGAAGAAAGGCATGCGATTCAAGCCACAGACCTCTAACTCGGTGTTGACAAAGCTCAGCTGCTGCAGCTCCAATTGCTGGTCCAGTGGCAGCTCAAGTATCGGATAGAAAAAGAGGCTACAGCTTGACTCGCATTCCTCTTGATCGATGGATGTACGCGTCATCACCCCGTCGTTCTTATAGCGGTAGCGCTCAGTAGCCAACATCGTGCTCATTTTGAAAGCGCTAAAGATTCTTTTAACGAGGCGTAACCTATGTAAATTTATAAATCGGATCGATAGTCAATAACAGATGAAATATTTCTAATTCTTACGAGTATTTTCTTAAAAGTCTAGGATTTCTCAGTCTTTTGTGTCGCAGCACAAATTTCTTGTGGACGCTTTTGACCACCCGTTCGTAAATACAGACGTCTAGAAAGTCAAGATGCGGGGTGTATCGCACAAAGAAGCGCATACATAGCTTAAGTTATATTATTTACTCTTAACGTACATTGGATGCTCATCTTTTTAACGTAACTTTTAATTTTCATATCCAACTTCATAAAATAGCAAAATTCTTGTATTAGACTGTTAAAACCAGACGGTCAATTGTAGTGTAGTATGATCACTTCAATTGACCACGATATTTTTTTCGTAATGGACTGAGCCTCCCAGTCCGCTTCAAGAAGTCATTCAATTGCTTTTTTCTGACCAAGTCATGCAGCGATTTTTCTGTCAAATTGTGCCCGCAGCCGCTCTCCTCTTAAGCAGCAGTGATGCCAATTATGCGTTCGACGATCCGAAGAAGGAATACCTCCCAGAAAAAGGTGGGTTGGCAATAGATATGGCGGCAACGTGGAAAAGCTCCGTGCCGGACGATGAACGATTAGAAAGATTCACTCATGGCAGTATCGATCAAATTCGGCAGACGCATCGACAGTATTCAGCTAAATTACCTAAACCTGTCCGGAAAACCAGTCTCTGTTCAATGTGGCTCACAACAAATCGACATTTAGCTTAAAAAAGATGAATTCTATAAATACCATCGAGATTCATACTGTAAGTAAAAACGGCGGAGATCGCATCTCCTTCCTCAAGCTATCTACAAATCAGGACAGATTCGTCCAGGGCGGAACCGTAACGAAAAATATCTATAAGGAGTATTCCCCAAGCAACTACATAATCAGTGGTGACTATGGGAATTTTGGCGAGCCATCTATGGAGTTAATGGAACGGGGTGTATCGTTACATGAATACAACACTAAATGGTTGTTAATTTTTATGTTATCTAAAAGGTAGATAATATTTGGAGGATATTACTTTATATAGTAATGTTAAGAAATCTCATCCATAAATAGGTATAGACCATTATATCTATTTATTCCGCAGACTAATCAGCTGTAGAGATAAACAAAAGAGAGATACAGATAAGATAAGATAAGAATTCAATTGCTTGTTAAGTATTAGATTATAATTAAGACGGCGAGTCACGTGTCTACTTTTGTTATCAAGTTAGCATTTGCAAGATAGATAGAAGAGATACTTAATTATATTAATACAGTTTTCATTTTACCCTCTTTAAGCTAGTTACCTTAAAGAGAAGTCTTCTCTGCACGTACTAAGGCACCACTCGCAACTGAAGCTTGAAGTGGACTTGTACTGAAGCAGTAGAAGTCGTAATGCCCATACGCCTGGTAGCACTTTGTAGTCCGTCCAAGGACCACAATTTCCACATCTAACACGGACATGTTAGATGATTGTGGGAATACGCATCACGTTTCCCCTGAAAGCTACTCCTTTCTAAGTGATATAGAGAGGAGTGCGTTTGAACGAATGAGTTCGACCGTAGGATACGAAACAATTTTGGCTATGCTGTCCAAGTTGGACAGAGATGCCCTCCATTCAACCATCGCCAACTTCATACAACATGAACTTGACGAAATAAAGGAAAAAGTAGCCTTGCTGAATCAGCAAGGCTCTCAATAGGCAGAACTGTTGAGATTACAACAGGTACAGACCCCTGTACATGGGATGACGCAAACGCGTCGTCCCGAAACTTCAAAGATTGACATCTCTAAGTATAGGGAAGTCGAAGAAGACTTCCTCTTGAGATGGTTTGTCGAGTCGGATGATGCCATAAGGGCACGTCACATCGTCGACGAGCAAATGCAAGTCGCATTCGCTCAATCAAATTTGGCAGGTCGTGCCAAAACTTGGGCATTGGGTCTTAAGTTGCGCGACCCATACGTCTTTGGGTCGCTAGAGGCTTTTAAAACCCGACTCAAACAGACGTTTGAACCACCAAGGGCTAAGTTTAGAGCTCGTTCAGAGCTTCTGAAATTCAAGCAAGGCAAGCGTGATGTTCACGCATATGCCCAGCACATACGACTCTTAGCGAGTTGTATTACAAATAACCCAGTTCATGAACACACGTTGATTCCGGTATTCATGCAAGGTCTTACGGATGGTTCCGTAAGGACCCACCTGTTCCGCTTGGAACTGAATAAACTTGAATTCGTTTGAGGAACAGGACGACTTTAGCGTGAGACAGGCTCAAGCTAGTTCGTCATCATATTGTCCTCCAAGACGACACGAGCTAGGAGGTCCAGAACCCATGGACCTTTCTTACGTCGAAAGCAAGAGACCTCGCTTTTCGAGCAATAAGCGATGGCAGAAATGTCATCGCTGCCAAAAATTAGGACACTACGCTAATGAGTGTAGTGCCCCACGCCCAGCACCGAAAGGTACTGAACTTAATTTTTGGACCGTATGCCAAAAAGGGCAACGATCGCGGGTCCGACGTTGTTGCGAAATCGCAACAGCGAAGCGGACCGCCAAAAAACGGTCGAGGTCAGTAGGGGCGCAACGCCCTACTGATCCAGCAACCTCAAGAGAATTTGCAAATCTCTTGACTAAAGTTGCTCCAGACACACAATCATAATGTGACTCTGCACATGGTGATGAGGTATCCCTCATCACCTTGAAGTTAAAAGTGACAAGTGATTTGTCACTTAGAGCCCTAGTGGACTGCGGAGCGTCGAATAACTTTATTCGTCGCCAGTCACTAGAGGGTAGTAGGCTCAAATATGTTGAGCGCGACATCCCTCCAACGAGGATGACGGTGCGTCTAGCGACAGGCGCATCGATAACAGTAATCAAACGCGTAGTGAAATTTCACTACACGTCAAGTGATTTACAGTATGATGATGATTTCATCGTGCTGGATTTGGATGACAAATTTGACGTCATCCTAGGTCTACCTTGGCTCAGAAAATACGACCCAAGGATCAGCTGGCAGCATCGATCCGTAAAGATGCCTGCCACTTGTTCATCAGATGGCCATCTGGTGAACGTCTTGGAGCGTCCACAAGCGTGTGGATGTACTACGAGTGAGTGCGATGGCCTCACTTGTGGTACGGTCGTTAGTACAACTGCACAAGATCACAGTGTGATTACCAATCACAATGTGGAGTCAGCTGCCGGCGGCTGTGTTAATGCACAGGCAGCGCCGAAGGTCCACCACTCGAAAAGGTCGAGTGGATTGAGACATGAATGTACGCTTAGTGGGCGACATTCAAGGAGTATACCGGTTGCCCAGAAAGGACAACACGATGATCCAAGGTCGAGTAGAGAGTCGACCGTAGTGGACCCGACTGTGATAGCGCAATCACACTCGGAAGACGTTGAGGGAAGAGGTCCCCACGTATTTGAGGAGAAATCCCCTCAAATGGTAGAAGTTACTAGACTTCTA